>NW_015557171.1:0-631 GCF_001515605.1 Sinocyclocheilus anshuiensis
CAAGAAGTAGACACTCTCTTGAGGAAGGAGGCCATCGAGGTGGTCACTCTTCACGAAAGAGAGTCCGGGTTCTACAGCCGGTACTTCATCGTTCCGAAGAAGGATGGAGGGTTGCGTCCCATTTTAGATATGCGTCAGTTGAACCGCTCAGTCATGCAACTGAAGTTCAGGATGCTTACACTCAAACAAGTCGTGTCTCAGATCAGGTCCGAGGACTGGTTTGTCACGATCGATCTAAAAGATGCATGCTTCCATGTCTCCATCCTTCCCAGTCACAGGAAGTTCCTGAGGTTTGCTTTCGGGGGCGAAGCTTATCAATACCGGGTTCTTCCTTTCGGCCTTGCACTCTCACCCCACACTTTCACGAAGTGTGTGGATGCTGCTCTGGCTCCCCTGTGAATTATATCGACAATTGGTTGATATTAGCTCAATCGGAGCAGGTGGCGGTTCGACATCGTGTGCTTTCTCCATTACAGAGAACCACTTATCTAGGCGTGGTGTGGGATTCGACCACGGTGCAGGCACGTCTGTCCCCTGCTCGGATCGATTCGATCCTCACTGCAGTCGCGAGAGTGAAAGAAGGCCGGTCACTCACTGTCAAGCAGTTTCAAAAACTGCTGGGTCTAATGGC
>NW_015557171.1:1204-27829 GCF_001515605.1 Sinocyclocheilus anshuiensis
GTGCGCACCGACAACACAGCGGTGGTCTCTTATATCAACCACCAAGGAGGTCTGCGTTCGCGCCCCCTTTACAGGCAGACGCACTAGATCCTTGTGTGGTCCCAGGGCAAACTCCTCTCCCTGAGAGCAGTCCACATCCCTGGGCATCTCAATATGGGAGCAGACATCCTGTCGAGGCAGGGGCTGAGGCCCGGGGAATGGCGGCTTCACCCAGATGCGGTGAAGCAGACATGGACAGTTTTTGGCCAGGCTCAGGTGGACCTGTTTGCGACTCGAGAGACATCGCACTGTCCCCTTTGGTTCTCTCTCACTCATCCAGCTCCACTGGATCTGCTCTGCTCCCGGGAGTTCCGGAGAGAGTGCGCTGGGATGGGGTCCGTTTACTGCTAGTGGCCCCATTCTGGCCGGGCCGAGTATGGTTCTCGGGCCTGATTTCCCTCCTCGATGGCTCTCCATGGGAGATTCCCATCAGGAGGGATCTCCTATCACAGGCGGAGGATACGATCTTTCAGCCCCGCCCGGAGCTGTGGAAGCTGTGGGTTTTGCCTCCGAGTGGTCTCTCAACTGAGGTTGTTGAGACCATCCTCCAATCCAGAGCTCCCTCCACAAGGAAACTGTATGCCTTGAAGTGGAAACTTTTCACTTCCTGGTGTAGAGACCGCCAGCTCGACCCAGCTAACTGCCCAGTCGGTACAGTACTGGAGTTCCTCCAGGCCCGTTTACTTTTCACTTCTTGGTGCGGAGACCGCCGGTTTGACCCAGTTAACTGCCCAGTTGGGACAGTGCTGGAGTTCCTGCAGGCCCATTTCTCCACAGGGTTGACCCACTCCACCCTTAAGGTCTACGTGGCGGCCATTGCGGCCTACCACGCCCCTCTCGGTGGCCAGTCAGTGGGCAGGCACCCCCTAGTTATACGTTTCCTCCACGGTGCACTGAGGCTGAGGCCTCCAGTACGATCCCGGGTTCCCCCGTGGGACCTGGCTGTGGTGTTAGAAGTTCTCTGCAACCCTCCCTTCGAGCCTATTGAGGAGATCTCTGATCGCCATCTCACTATTAAAACTACCTTCCTTCTGGCGATATCTTCTCTAAAGAGAGTTGGGGATCTTCAGGTTCTCTCAGTGGCCCCTTCCTACCTAGACTTTGCGCCTGGTCTGGCTAAAGCTTTCCTCGAGCGGGTTATGTCCCTAAGGTCCCCTCCTATACACCACGGCCTGCCGGGATCTTCTGTTCTCTCGCCCTAGCTGTGCTCTTCCACACTCTGTAAGGATTTGTAAGTCTGGCGGCATGGGCATACTCATTCCCATAGTGTTTTCCGACGCAGCTCGAGTTCCTGAAGGGGAACGTCTCCAGGTTACGCATGTAGGGAATGAGACGCTCAACTCACTCAGTGCCATTCTTTCGGCATCCCTGCGAGCGCTTGCTTCATTCCTCGAAGCTGACGCTGGTTTCACCACACGTGCTTTTATAACTTCCTGGTCGCTATGTCACCCGCCCGTGACATCTCGCCCATCCATTGGACTGATTACACATGTGATTTAGAGCATGGTCATGCTGAAGGCGTTCCCACAGCGTTTTCCGACGTAGCGTCTCGTTCCCTTGGGGAACTAGGGTTACATGCGTAACCTGGAGACGTTTTCTTTTGAGGTCTTTGTGAAACTATATAAATTATTAAATTCAGTTGATTCATTTGCGTAGTCAGATATTTTCTTTCTGCTGCCTTCTCAAACTTCTGCTGCAGCAGCAGTGTTTATTCCTGCCTTGTAAATGAATTTAAATTCAGTATATTTTTAACAGCAACTCTTAATCCTCAGCAGAGAAGTGAATTGTGCCGACTCTTGTGAGAAATGAATCAAACCTATATTCTCCATGTTCCATGTGATTGGCTATTTGCTGCACGTGTCACTCTTAAAGGTGCATGCAATTTATAACTCTAAAAATTGACATTCCATATTGAATGCCTATAGTCAATAAATGAATGTCATACAAAAGCAAAATGGTTTGTTGTGCATTTATTTTTTGCTTTAAAAAAAAGTTATCTTTAGCTGTTAATATATCTGGGTCCTGGATTTTCAAAAAACATCCTTTACCGCTCACTGGTCTGTAAAAATCAAAATCACATGTAGTCCATGCATTAATGTGACCAGTGATCACCAGTACCATGTCATGCTCCTGCCAAGGTGAATTTTATTTTTTTATTTTTGCTCAGCTGTAAAACATAATATTCATATTGCCACGCAAAGCTTGTCAGGTGCAAACTGGAAATCAAGGAAATACTGTATTTTTTAATTTTTTTTTGTAATATGTAATTAACCAAAATTATCATGGATTAGTTAACTGCCATGTATTTGATGTTTGTCACCCAAAATCACTTAAGAGTTCTCTCATTCAAAGGACAGTCCCCACTGATCATTCTGCGATTCAGTGCTGTATACTCAGGGGTATTCTGTCAGGATTGTGGCCCCCAATACCAGTCTACTTCCTAGGTCATAATTTCTTGCCTTGCCATAACTCTGGAATTATGTTGTAAGAGCTCATATCCTCATGCACCAGCAGATTTGTCTCCATTAGAATAATGGTGTATGATGCCATCACATCATCCTAAAGTCAAAGGGTTTAGTGACAGTATTTCAAAAAAGAGATGGCCTGTAGCACTGGTTTTCAAATGCAATTTTTTTATGCCAAAGATCCCCCATATTATATTTAACAAAATTAAATAATTATCTGTTTAATAACGAAGCAAAATTATAAATAATAAAAATGATAAAAATTAGTTTTAAATTCTATTTAAAAAATGTGTACTAAAATGAGTGTATTTTTCCCTCCCCAATATTAGATTAAAATAAAAAAAAAGAGAAAAAAGGATCATTCAATTCAAATTTATTTGTATAGTGCATTTTACATTGGAATATTATTCCAAAGCAGTTGTACGGTTAACTTAGACAGCCATAAAAATAAATTTTATACACAAACCCAAGAACCCCCTGAGGCCTTGGGAGTCCAATTTGAAAACCCCTGGCCTATAGTACTGCATTTCACCAGTTACATTAATTAATGATGCTTTAATTAGGACCATACTAGTCTAAACCTGGCCCTAGTTTGCCAAGGCATGTTTACTCACCTTACCTTCAGTCTGATTCTTCAAATGTGATCTCAAACCATATTTAAGTGCCAAAATGGTAAATGGTTTGACATCTGAACAGAAAAAAAGACCAGTGTCATACAGTGCTTTGATTTGTGGCTAAAAACAGCTACTATTACTTGGTTGGCTTTCACAACACATAGAATGAAGATTGAATCAATGCTGTAGGAGAAAGTGTGTCATCACTAGCAATGGCTAATGAGCAAATTGTGCATTGCCAAGGCGTCACTGACTATTGGTGTTATTGTTTGCAAGCTCTGGCATGTGTTTGGTAATTTAAACTGCTGGTTGGGGGACTGAAAGGCGTCTAATGGATTGTGTAGATGAGATCCCAGGTGGGATACTGTTGTGGTATCGTCCTTGTGCCAGATGTTTTTCTCCCGAATTGCTCTGGCCTCAGCCCAGAATGAAAAATGAGTGAAGAAATGTAATCTGATTTAGGCACAAGGACACAAGCTGTGCTCACATAACGTACTGAATATTAACTCTTTAACTCTAATCATGGTTAAATGGAACACAAGGGCCATTTTGTAAATGAATAAATACTGTGTTTGTAATGCATACAATTAATTATACATTATACAATTAATTAATCTATCCTCAAAATCTACTTGGACAACTCGGTTAACATGTAGTTGAAGCAGAGGTCTTTTGGCGGATAGAAGGATGGAGCAAGGACCCTTTTTGGTTAATACATTTCAGTTTATATATTATTTCAGTTTATTTATATATTCAGCAGTATATAATGATTAGCTACTCTTTTCTGTGTCTGAAACAACAAGGATGAAGAGTCCTTTCTCATTACAGCATTGTTTCCTTGTTTCCTCTCCCAATCATGTACAGCATACGTTTAGGCTTCAACATTAGAAGCAAACCCTGTGTAAGGTGACATCCTGAGCACCTCCTGTCTGACCAGCCCATGGGTCTGCTCTCCCTCCTGTTCCCTGTCCTGATAATGAGAGACTGGGCCTGTGACAAAATAAAGGGTAATTACAGGAATAAGACATAGAGGATGTCACTGAAAAAGATTGGAGGTGAGGGGCCTCTCTGCTTTGTGCCAGCAGCTACATGCTGATGTCCCCCTGATCCTACCATTCCCTCTTTAATCTCTGTTCACCCATTTCAAATTCATCCAAGACCTCCAGACATATTTATTGGCAAATGCTTTGGTAGAAGTAGTAGTACTAAAAAATTCATGGTTACACTGGCTTCTAACAGTCCTGAAACCCGTAATTAATTTGATTGCTCACATTATACAATAAATTCATTTACACAATATTTATTTATCTTTCTATTTTGTCATCTCGATAAGTGCCGATCAAATAAAGTTTCCAGAGATGTGTTTCTGTCTCACATCTATAACTGGATCTTTATCTGTTAGAAAGAGGTGCCTTTCTCCTCAGGGACAGTTTCCAGAGTTCAGGAGCAAATTTTATATTAGAATTCGTTTCCCATACAGACACTTGGATAGTGTGCATTTTTACACAGTTTACTAAATCTCTTCATGCTTTACATGGAATAGCAATCACATCTGTGCCCACAGGTTCAGATGTGATAGTGCATGACATGGAGAAGATTAAAGTTCCCCATAGCCCATGTTAAAAAATGAGGTTTAACAAAACCTTGCCACAAGGCCCTGTTAGAGGGAGCTCAGTCATCTTGCTGTGATCCGTGCCTGTGAGGACCTCATTTAATACTATCATGGCTTCAGTTCTTCAATGTCAAAGCATATCAACCTGGAACGCCATGATGCATGTTTGCTGTTGATGGATGCCCATTATTCATTTCAACTTTTTCAAGCTACACTTTTATGCTAATTTCATAAAATTGTTGGTTACACTTTATTTTAAGGTGTCCTTGTTACAGTGAAATTATGCATTTAAGTACTGAGTAATATTAGTTAACTACAAGTACTTACTGTATGGTTATGGTTAGGGTTAGGATTAGGGTTTGGCTTAGGGTTACTTGCATGTAATTATGCATAATTTATTGTTATTATAATAGGAAGCACGTGTAACAACGACATCTTAAAATAGTGTTACCAATTTGTTTTACTTAAAACACAATATGAACAATCCATATGATGCTCACACATATACAATACAACATATACAATTCAATAATCAAGGCATAGTTTTAAAAAAATTAGCTTTCTGCCATTATTTACTCCCCCTCATGTTCCAAACCATTTTGATTTTCTTTCTTCTGAACACAAAAAGAAAAATTTGACAGGAATGTTCACTTTCTTTTTACACACGATGAAAATGAATGCAGACTTGAACAATGACATCACTTTGTATTAAAAAATGGTAGGAGCAGTGTTGCCTGGTTGGGGGAAGGGTCAAATGTACTGAGAGTTATGTAACATTAATATTAAGTCGTAAATATTATTTAGCATGTTTGTAAATATTTTAATTAAATAATTTGCTGTTCTGATAAATGGTGTATGTGAGGTATTCAAGATCCGATCTATTGTCAGGGACGTGCAGAAAGTTCCTCAGGGGCAAGGGCTCAAATAGTAAATACGGGCATCTATCACTGGAGTAATTCTTATATAACAATTACCATATTATATGTAAATGTTCTATTACTGCGTAATTATCAAAAGTGGTAATGTAAGTCCTTTCTTGTCACCATTTCATGTGTTCTTGACCTAACTTTCTACACTTTAAATAATGTGTGGCTCTTGAGCTTCATTTAAACTATGATAGTTTCATATGGGAAATGGTATATCTGCATGTCATATGTAAATAAGAGTAAATTAAAGGGATAGTTCATCCAAAAATGACAATTCTGTCATTAATTACTCACCCTCATGTCATTCCAAGCCAGTAAGACCTTCGTTCATCTTCGGAACACGAATTAAGATATTTTTGATGAAATCCGAGAGCTTTGGTAGTTCTGTTGCTGTCTATGCAGGGTCAGAAAGCTCTCTGATTTAATAAAAAATATCTTAATTTGTGTTCTGAAGATGAACAAAGGTCTTACGGGTTTGGAACAATATAAGGGTGAGCAGTTAATGACAGAATTTTCATTTTTGGGTGAACTATCCCTTTAAACACAACTTATCATTAAAGCAACTTCTGGTGCTGCATGGTTTGTGTAGTGCTTTGTATTCAATTAACCTAAATTTTTTAAGCAATGCAATGCTGTAAAATGAGACAAACCACTGATCCAGATCATCTCACAAATGCAAATTTAGTCAGAATGCCAGTCTGTCAGGGAAATCCGAAGCAAGACACACTCAGTCCATAGCAAGGCATTATGGCAAAGACCGACAGATATCTAAAAATTAATGGGAACCTTTACCTACTTTTGACTGATTCATTACTCTTTTGTACACATTATCATATGTAGTATGTAGTAGTATGCTTTAAAGTATTTAATTTCCTTGTCAGCTGAATAAACATTAAATGATCTAAACATCATACATTAATTCAACAATTTCAATAGCATTTGTAGACAAACTAAATTTAAATATGATACAAACTAAAGCCATATGATCATTTTGTGAGAGGAATTAAAATTAAAATCGTTACTGGTTTAAAATCCACTCTACGTTTGGTATCATATCTCATTCACGCTTCACAACTGCTTTTTAGTGTTTGTACTTTTGGTATACTAAACTGGCATACTTAAAGTCTGCTAAATTGGAAGAACTAATATTGTGACCCTAATTGTGCAGAAGTAGTGCTGAAGTTCAACCAAAGATATACTGAAGTATGCGTGTGTAATGATTCAGTCCACTAAAGGCAAGCGTAGTGAGAACCCATGTGCAGTTTATTTACAGACGTGATCCAAAATACAAACATAATCCGAGACAATGAGGGCTATTTGTACCAAACAAGGGTCACATGACAAGACCATAAACCAATAAGCACAAGACACATGACTAAAACAACCAATCAGAACATAACACACAGACAAGGGAAATCACATGACAGAACATAACTAAGGCCTAACTACAAAATAAAAGACATGAAAACAATGAACAAGAAACAAAACCCAAACACCACATTACATTTCCCCCCCTCTAAGGGCGGCTCCAGACGCCCAAACAAAATCCAAAAAAGTCCAGGAGGGTGGTGGAGTGGAGGCGGAACTGGGGGAGGGACGGAGGGCCAGGCCCGTGAAGAGGAACAGGACCTGGAGTGTGGAACAATGACGGGCCAGGAGCTAGGAGCAGAGGGGGACCTGGATTGTGAAACAGTGGCAGACTGTGGAACAGTGGAGGGCCAGGGCCATGGAACAGTGGTAGATTGTGGAACACTGGAGGACCTGGGCCATGGATCATATCCATAGGAGCATGGAGCCATGGCGGTGCAGGCAGAACAGGCAGCCATGGTGGAGCAGGCAGAACAGGCAGCCAAGACAGTGAGTTCATGAACGGCCTCCATGGCTGTGACAGGACAGACGGTGAGTTCATGTACGGCCTCCATGGCCGTGACAGGACAGACAGTGAGTTCATGAACGGCCTCCATGGCCGTAACAGGACAGGCAGTGAATTCATGGACGGCCTTCTTAGTCATGACAGGGCAGACTGCGAGTTCGTGAGCAGCCTCCATGGCTGTGACAGGGCAGACAGTGAGTTCATGAACGGCCTCCTCTGAGACAGATTCATGGACAGGAAAGGCCTCAGGAGTAGATTCATGGACAGGAGAGGCCTCTTGAGCGCAGTGTACAGCCCACACGCTTAAAATGGTGACCGCCATTACAGTAAGGGCAGCAGAGGGCGGCAGGACCTCTAGGACAGTTGGGCTTGAGAGCACTGACGTGAGCAGACTCTGAAATGGCGGCCATGTTGTTACGAGACTCTGGAAGATCAGCTGAGACGTGACGAGAATCTAGAAGGGCGGCCATTTTGCGAGGAGACTCTTGTGTGGCGGCCATCTTGCAATGAAGCTCTTGAGTGGCGGCCATGTTGTGAAGAATCTCTTGAGTGACCAGCATGATCGTGATTGTGCAAAAGTGAAACTATTGTAATTATACTTTAGGTACTTTAAATATATTGGATTTAAAGACTGATATCATTCAAAAATCATACAATCCTCATCAATAGTGACATTAAAATACATTTTAGGCCTAATATTAGGAAATGTGTATTGTGCACAAGCAGTACTTCAAATAAAGTTTAATTCAATTTTTTTAATATCAGTAAGTCTCGAGCAATATGTCAGTAAATATGTGAATAGATTTGAACTATACTTAGTATGAAATAAATGTATTTTAAATATATTACTTTTTTTTACTAGGGACAAAGATATGATTATGTATGTTTACTTTCATTTTATGGGAATGAGCAGTGTGAACATGATAAAACTTTTGTATTCCAGTTTTGAAACAACATGATGTATTAACCTATTAAAATAATTACTTTACTACATTTAAAAAAACATGAGGGATGACCCTTAGCTATGACCACTACAGATTTTCGTCAAGCTGCTTATTTTATGTTGTTTGTTTAAAATGAATCTCCAATTGAAATGTATTTTATTGCTAGAGAGGGTGTACTGATTGTGAATGTCCTTGTGTATATTGGAAATGAGGTTGAGTGTAGTTGGCATTCAGCTCTCTACCTCTGTAAATATAGCAACTTGGCACTGACACACTCATACCCAATCTGTCCCAGCATGCCTTGGTAAAGAAGGGCATTGCCCACTGAGAGTTGGTACTAGTCCAGTTCTGTGCCAGATGTGTGCTGGAGGGGAGGGCAGCACAGGGTTAATGTTCATGCAATAGAGACTGCTTAGCACTGTCGAGGTCCGTCCACCCTCTCGCCCTAGCGCAGGCCCTGTCAGAGGCTCAACTGGGGGTCAGCAGTGACATTAGTCTGACTTCTGTTTTTCATAGCTCTGTTAAACACGGGGGCTTCTCTTTAGGGATTCCTTACTAATTGGTCATTTCCCGTTCCATTCCCGGTCATATTCTATTGTATGTCCCAGTTTTTCAGAATCCAGTGCAGTTTGATTTTAGTTGAATTTGAATTTGCACTGCTTCATTATTATTATTATTATCATCGTCATTATTATTATTATTATTATTTAAAAAAAATACTATATGATTATTAACTCTTTCCCCACCAGCGTTTTTGAAAAAAGTTGCCAGCCACTGCCAATATTTTTGATGATTTTCACAAAAATTTTATGGTCCCAAGAATATTTTGTTGTATGAATATCTGGACATGCAATACATCAAAATAAAGAACAGACCTTCTACTTTTACTTTAAAAAATGAAAAGCATTCTTTTTTATCAACACTTGGATGTAGGTAAGTTTTATAAAAAAGCAACATTTTGAGCAAAAAACGGAGAAAATCGCATTTTTATAAAATACTACATCTAGATCATATTCAGTACGATGATCAAAGCAAAGATGCTGTAGATCGCCCCCATCAGCACCCCAAAAGCTTACACAGTCCTTTACCACTTCCTGGATTGACATTTCACTCATTAACATTAGGCAGTTTTCATTTATATGTGGTTTTATTGTTGATGATCGCATTATTTTTCATATGCATCTGCTTACATATGAGTAGGCATTTGATTATTTATAATTATTAATTATTATTAGTCTTGTTTGATAGTTCTGCAACTGTTACCTGGATGGGATGAATTTCTATTATTTATTTATTATTCATTTGCTTAAATTATGACTACATTATTATGTAATTATTTGTCCCATTTTTATCTAAATAATTTAGATTTTTTTTTAAACATTTTAAAATGCCAAACTGTATATGACATATATGATTATTTATTATGTATATATGTATGATTAATATAAATGATAAATGAATAAATAGGGTCTAATATTAATTATAATCTATTAATTAATCTGTCTAATAATGTCTAAAAATATAATAATTATGTCTACCAAGCTCTGATAATGTATGGAACATCATATTAACAGACTATCCAAATTCTAATAAAACAATAGGCCTATACCTTTAGAAGCACAGATGTGTCTGTCACTTTAAAGGTATGGTTCACCCTGAAATGAAAATGAAAAATAAAAATGAAAATTCTGTCATAATTTACCCAGGTTGCTCTAAACCTGCATAAAGTTCTTTCTTCTGTTGAACACAAAACAAGATACTTTGAAGAATGTGGGTAACTAAACAGCTGCTGGTCCTCAGTAAATTCCATAGTAGAGAAAAAATACTATCAGAGTCATTGGGGACCAGAAACTGTTTGGTTTCCCACATTCTTCAAAGTATCTTCTTTTATGTTCAGCTGTGTTTTATGTTCAGTGCACAGGACGGACATTAGCCGAGCCGAGCAACGACAGAATGATAGAGATGGTGGATAAAAAACAAAAGTGGAAAACGTCTGCGGAACAAAAGAAGGCTTACACCATGTTTACGCCAGACGTGACAGTTGTCGTGCCGTGCCAAGCCGCAACAGCTAAAGTCTGTCTACACTGGACGCGACAAAGCGACCGTTGAAAATCATTTGAAATTTGTGTCAATACGTCATAAATAGAACGCGGCAGCAGTTTACTGTCGGGGATTTGTCGTGCCGCATCCAGTGTAGACAGCATCAGTGATTATGATGAGTTCTATAGTATTTTGTTGCGCCGCACCGCTTGTGTCCGGTGTAGACACGGTGTTACGATAAGGCAAGAAGTAGGACCCGTGTAAATATTGGATCAGCTTTAAGGAGCAGGAAGGCCTGCGATCGGACGCCGAGGTTGCTTTGTTTATTCTCGATAGGTGAGTAACATTGGTTTTGCTTTGTTTCACAGAACTAATCATTGCCTGGGATGCGTACGTATGTGTGGGGCGGAGCTATCAAAATAGGGGTGAGACCCTTTTGGGGTAGGGGCGTGTTTGTTTTGGTGATTTGAAATATCAACATTGGCTACCAGAAATAACTTACCCCACCTTTAAAAGGAATGCATTACAATATTGTGTTACTCCCTAAAAAGTAACTAATTATGTTAGTTACTTTTTATGGAAAGTAATGCGTTACATTATTTTTGAGTTACTTGTTAAGTGTGAGCAGGGCTTGCTTGTTTGTTTTTAATATAAAAAAGTTTTTCTTTTACAAATAAAAGCCCTTTCACAACAAAAGTTAAATGAATATGCCTCAGGAATTTTTTTTTTTATGTCTGTACAGTATGGTGGGTGCAGCTTCAACAAATTGCATGAAGAATATGATGCAGGAGAAGAAAGTTCAAAACTATTCAGCAATAACAAAAATGAAACACAAATGTGTAATTTTTGCTTATGGTTAAATTAGATCATCAAGGTCATTAACAAAGACACTGGCTAATAAAATGGGATTACATACATAAATGATATTTGTCTTATTTAACATATTTAATTATTGCAGGTCCCACAAAAAAAAAAAAAACATCATCCCTGCAGCACTCTATTGTGGCAGAGGAGTAAGTCATTAAATAGACTATACACATTTGTTCTGCTACTTTATTTTTAAAAATGCACTAGACCTGCGGTTCTCAACCTGCCCCAAACCTCTAACAAAGCACAATATTAAATAGCTCTGAACCCCCAAATGCTAAGATATTTTCAATATTTCTACTGTAAATAGGACAAAGTTGCTTGTTTTCATTTTTTTATTAACAGAACAGTGGTACTAAATTAACCACAATTAATTTTGTGATTCCAAAAGTTTAAAGAACTGTATCGTTTTTTTTGTTTGTTTTAGTTATAACAGTAGTTACTGATGGATCTTGTGAATATCTAGCCAGTTCTTTGAAAGTGTTTTCAATTTTTTTTTAGACTGTACACTTTAACTGTGAATTGATAAAAATAATCCCAAAATGAAAGTATAATCAAAACAAAACAGTGAAAAATAGTAAAATCTAAATAGTTTAAGTATAAACATTAACCACATGAAGTAAATTTTTGAAACCCCTTAATCAGTCCTTAATCCTAATCACTGTAATTAGCAAGTTAATTTTCCCAGCCCTACTTCACACATTTACCCTGAGTTCATGTCTGTTGTCATTGGTGGTTGAATCCATGACTTCCGCTCCATCTGTGCACTGCGACATCATTGCTGCTCTGAGAGTGAGCGGCTGTCTGATGATAGGTACCACACGCTGAGCTTGAAGGTGTTAGAATGATGATTGCCTCCTGACCTGCTTGTACCCTCCATTCCATCCACACTGAAAGGCTGTTTCCCACTCACCTCTCTCTAAATGGGTAAAGATGTCTAACCACGCCATGTTCCCTTTGGTTTCACATCTTTGCTGTCATTTGATCCCTAACTCACCTAAGTGCAGCGGCCCACTATTCTTCCAGCTCCGAGGACTTGTCATAGCTCAGCACCCAAACCGCCCCCTCTAGTGCAGTCACCATCTGTCCTTTCCAGTGGCTTGTTTGATCAAGACCTTTGACAAGACGAGAGACTAACATTTCACAGACCTTTATGAAGATGCCTTTTTGCTGTTGATGCTACAGATGACCTTAATGTGAAAGAGGTAACCCACCCACAATTCAAACTTTCTGTTACATTGCACCTGCACATCCTCCCATACACACAATTTAATATGACAAAGAAATGCTATCACTAGAAGATATCATGGCAGGTCATGCTGACAGATTTCTTGCTAAAGGTTACATATTACCATTCTTACTAGCTTTGTCATTGGATTGTAGAAATACTTTAATGGCATGCTTATAGTCAAAGTAAAGTATGTGGTTGAAAATCAACAGTATAGACTCTTTTTGTTTGGATTGATTTAAAAAAAAATGCAATTGATATGAAGACTTTGTACTTTTATTATGATGGTCATGGTTTTACTTACTGAATTGAAATAGATTTTGGTATATTTTGGCAAAGTAATATATTTATGATTTTATGTGTGCTACTGCTTTGACCTATTTCAGTTAGGGATGGATGGGTACTTGGGTAGATTTGACAGTGATTATTGTTCTTGCCTTTTCTGAGATGCATATTAAGTAAATATTACAGGAAAAAGCATAGAGAATGTCTCAAGAGGGGATGCATGCACCACTTTACACGTGTGGCCACTGATAAGATGAAGCACTGGAATTCAATTTACACCACTTTAAGATTAGTGTAAACAATCTGCATGGGTATGTGTGAAAGGAGGAAAAAAAGAAAACAAGTGGCAAACCTCAGGAGCACCACGTCTCAAACCAAGACAGTCTGTCGTGTGATTACTCTAAACTAAAGAAGTGAAGATTAGTTTTTAAAGAAGAGATAGCTCTCTGCAAGGCTTTGAACTGTTAAAGGTCTGACTTTCTTACTTTAGAGTTCTTAGCACTTTGAGAATGCTATCAGTATCCAAATAAGGAACAAATCTAATTACTCTTTTCTTTCAAAGTAATAGAAATGTAAAGACTTTACTTTAAGACTAATATTTGAAGTAAAACTAAAACTACTTATATTTCAGTATGTCTGATATGACAACTCATAGTCCAGTCAAGTACAGTATATCGTTTAGGTTTCTATGAAATCTAATATACATATAGACATTTTCTTGCTTTGAATACCATTTGTGAGATTTTCTGTCATGTAATTTTTTAGTGAGTTGTACATTTGTAAAATGTACATAGCTTTGTGAACTGGAAATTTACCAACATTTATAATGTTATTAGACTTAGAAAAATCTACTTTGGCAATTAATTTTACCTGCCATAGAAAAATCTACTTTGGCAATTAATTTTACCTGCCATTTAATTGACACTTTCTTTTGGAATTGTTTTGTATGTGCATCTCTTAGAGTTTAGGAAAGTTGTCTCACTCTCCCTGATTTTGGTTCTTATTTGGTTCTTATTTGTAGGCAGTGAATTTAAACCCCATCCCTCTGGCACACAGCATTGAGGGTTTGGGAGAGTTTTTCTGTGAGAAAGATTCCCAGATGATACTAATCTAATGATACTAAGGGTGAAGGAATCCCTCTTGTGATTGTTACTGATGAACATGCATAAAGGTTCAATCCAAAAATGCTTGTTAGGCAGTTTTATAGAATATTGTCCTTTCTAATGTTTTGAACAAACATGTTTTCACATATGGCAATATTTGATTAAAAAAAAAATATGTAAATGAAATAGTTTAACATTAAGCATGCTCTCACTGGACATCAGAACACATACAGTGACTGTACAACTTGTTATGGCCAATTTAATTAATTTAATTGACAATTTAGCACATCCATGAAAAAAAAAAGTCATGATCTCAGAAATAGCATTTTGAGACACCACTGGTGGGAAACATGAACCCAGATGCAGACTGTACAACTTGTTATGGCCAATTTAATTAATTTAATTGACAATTTAGCACATCCATGAAAAAAAAAAAGTCATGATCTCAGAAATAGCATTTTGAGACACCACTGGTGGGAAACATGAACCCAGATGCTTGCTCTAATTAATGCATTTCACCAGCATTGAGCTGTTTGCTGACAGTCATCGGTTTTTATGTTGCGTCATCAAAAAAAAAATCAAACAGCGGGACTGTTGCGTTTGATGTGAACAGATTAAACCATCAAAGATTTTAATTGTATTTAAAATGCTTTCGGATCCTCTAAATTCCCTTTGCTTCCACATGCCTCCCAAATGCGACGTGAGAAAGGGATTTTACCACTTAAGCCAGTACATAGGATTGTACAGCCCCTGGGACTAAAAGACTAGGGCAGGTCCATTGGGCAGTTTTTCTTGGTTTTAAACTAGCTTCCCAAGGCGAAGGCAAAGGTGAAACACAATTTACACAGAAACAAAGGTGAATTTATAGTTGTTCTCGCAGGTCTAGTGATGAAGGTCTTTACATCCAAGGAATACTGTCACTCAAGGTGAGGTATGCTTTAAGCCAACTATTTTTTTGAATGGTCTCTCTATTCTGAGACTTTGGACACAATTATCCCGTGTCCTTCCACAACATCAGAGTGAAAAAGGATTTATTTTTCAAGAGTGAGCGTTGAAAGTTTTTCTGTGGTGGAAGAAGCAGCAGAACTTGTGGTCTCTGGCAGAGTAATCTCTTCTTCATAGTCAGTCATGGACCCTGATTCAACCTCTATGCTTTTATCTTCCTTTGTCAGGGTGGCTGCACTGCTTCTTCCAATTCCCTCCTCCTCTCCTCTTTCTAGCCTTTTCCCTTCGACTGTGACTTTGAGAAACATGATTGCCTTTTGGTAAAGCCATTCCTCCGTTCACCTCTATTTCGCTACCCCATTTGTGTGTGTACTTTTTACTACTGTCTTGCTTTCTGCCTTTCTTTCCCTCCTTTTCTCACTGTCCTTACTCTCCTGCACCCAGGCATTGTGCTTAGCAAACATCAAAGAAGCCCATCACACACCAATGGTTTCAATCTTTAAACAGCCAGAGAACAACCAGACCTCTCCCGTCCCTCGGTCACCGTGTCACCGCGCGTTTCAGAAGCGGCGGTGGGAGTGGCGGACTGGTGGGACTCGTGGACTCACCAGCTGAAAAGATCTGGGGTTGTTATAATGCCATTTCTCTCAATGGGCCCTACGAAAGGGGGCCCTGACGCTGTGATCAGGGGCCGGGTGATATTCTGTTTGAAATGAGAAAAGGATTAATTTTCAACAGCCTTCCTCGCACAGGGGGCAGTCCCAAGTGCCACGGTATGCCAAGGGTCATCATTAGAATATGACTGCCTTCAAAAAATCCCTGCTAAGTGCGATGTCTCGTGGCAATGTTATACCTCTTTTCAAGACCCCTCTCTCCTTGTTTAAGTGCATAAACATTAATGAAGAAAATTTCACGCCCCACGCTTCTGCTCCTGCAATGCTCCTGAGCTCTATCCCTCCCTCCTTCTCTGTTCATTTTTCAGGCCACTGAATATAAAGTGGGACAGAAAATTGTTTAGTTTGACCTATAGGTTAATGATCAGCATTTCCTGCTTGTTAAACACCTACCCACTGACCATTTGTTTAAAAAAAACATGCTTTTTAAAGAGTTTCAGGTTATATTTTGGAGAGCCCTATTCATAGAAAGTTGCACTGATCCTCCAGCTTATTTAGCCATGACTTTTCTGTATTATAGATCTGTAATGAAATGGCAGGTCCTAGAGTGTTTTTTTTCTTCTTTTTCCTGGAGCAGGTAATAAAATATTCAGTATTTTTCTCCAGCCAGGATGGTGGCACGGGCTTTGTTACTGTTGGTCTGACACAGACATCCCAGGACAGCATATCTATATGATCAAAATGCCTGTACAACAAACTGATGATAAGTGACTAGTGACCTCACCACTGCCATCATACCAACCATACACAGACGTGTAACAAACATGGACACACTCACAGTGGTCTTGCAGCTGGCGAAAGTTAACTTTTTGGTTAGCACATCAAAATTGCTTTGTATCTGTCAGATTATTTTTTCCTTGCAGGCCTGTCAATTTTTGTGTTTATATTCCACTGCCTTGCTGATATCTATTGTATCTGCTTAGTCCAACAGAAACAGGATGTGTGATATTGTGATTCTAAGCTTTTGCAATACATAAGCACCAAAGAGGCTTTCGAATAATACGCTGAGCTGAGTAGAAGAAACTGGTCTGTTTTATTTACAGCCCAGTTTATTGGAAATATTGCTTTATCCAGAAACCTGATGCATGAGAGACTATACATGCTGCTGCAAAAAAGTAAACATGGACACTTTGTAAAAATCTCAGATGGACTACATACAATTTAATTAAATCCTGTTTAAATCCACCATCAGTACATCACAGACACATGGCAACATTTCATATTTGATTTATTGGGAGGTAATGACAGGGATCAACTGACATTTCGTTTGTTGGCAGAAAGTCTGTAGAGCAGATAATAAGATTCTCCTCCTGTGTTTGTGCGAATGAGGGCGTCTGTTTGATTCTTCTGTCTCTGTTTGAGACTTGGCTGCGAATCATTCCGAGGATTGGTTTTGGTTTTTAACAATGTATGATCAGACGATGAATGCAATCAAGACACATCTCAGCGGTTCAACTGTTGTAGTTTGACCTGAATTCAGTGAGATCAGTAATTACTCCAACCGTGGATAGATTTGTTTTATACCTGATGCAATAGACTATGTTTGATAGAAACTGGTAGCTAGAGGATTATGAGTCATATTTCGGCAAATTAGAAAAGATTTGATCCCTCTGTAAGATATGAAGTCCGCAATGGAGGCTCATTTACAAACTTGCCATGTTTTAGAAAATTATTGTTCAAATGAGAGTTTATCCTTTATTATATGTTGGTTGACTCCTGTTATGTACAGACCTGCGAAATTCAGCATTACATTTTCACACTATCACTACCTCAGCTCCAAACTGTACTCAATCATAATGCGACGTGTATTTTGAGGAGTGGTATTTTAACTGATTATTCTGGCCAGATGTCAGTTCTATCTTTGCTAAAATCACACCTGGTTCACATAGCTTGTTTAGATTTACATTCATTTGCATTCATACTTCTTTAATGCACGGTCAGATAATACTAGTGTTGCATTTTGCTTTTTTTTCTGTATAACATAGGGACAATACTTACATTCGGACATATTGTTTAAGCAGCTCTTAATGTTAACATTAATGATCTAAGTAAAGAAAATAAGACAAACAGCACTGACTGCAGTTCTCTTTGGTTCATCCCAGGTCACAATTACACTTAATATTTATTATTTATTTGTTCTTAACTAAGTAATTCAAGTAATCGATTTCCTACATCAGGCCTAAAACACATGGCCCTCACAATAATTTTTATATGCATTACATGTTTGCAAAGTACCAATTTATTGCAATAATCAAAAAGCATAACCTTAAAACTGCTATAATATGTTGAGTCAAGTTAGATTCTTAAAATATAAAAAAGATAATTAATACCTCATGACATTTTTTTTCTTCAAAAGATGTTTTGTGGCAAGTATGTTACTGGACTAAAGATTAGTGCTAAAATGTCTGTTGACACTATCCTTGTACCTCACCTTATTTACTGTTAGTTCTTGTGCTTTGTTTCAGTAAAAACACTGATGAACAATATCAGGAATCGAGACATTGCAGTGAATTTAAAAATACATTGATGTTTTTATTTCTTCTTGTTAATGCTAAACAGCTAAACCTGTAAACTAATGTGATTAAGTTCAATTAATTATATCAGAAATATGTCATGGGGACACAAATTACAAATTTTCTGAGAATTACCTTAAATGTAACCTATTTATTTATTATTTTATTCTGATGTGTATTCGACATGTTGGACAACATATCTACAATCCAAGAATGCATGTTTCACAAAAGTTTGAGAATTCAAAATTGTATTTTTCAATTTGAACTCTTCCATCAATTAGACATAGTTTTTGCACAGTGGTTTTGTTTTTAAAAGCAAAGATTTCTTTTTATTACCGCTGGTCAACCCTGACTGAGGCAAACACAGAGACAACGGCACTGATTTATAACTGCCAACATCGTTTATTCCACCAGGGGGCAGTATGTGACCTAAAAACACACAGCCCTGCCAGATCTTTGTCTTTCAACCATGCAGAAAAGCAAAACTGAACCGACAGGGCCAATCTCTGCAAGTCCAGCACAGTTTTAAGGGATCATTTGTGCCATATACTGAGTGCATATAGTCTGGCAGGGATTGATTTTGAACACACTCTCCTCTTTCTTCCTGTGTGTGTGTGTTTGCTCCGTACTCAACTAATGATGTAAGCCTCTGCAAGTTACTGCAGGTATTGTGCACAGGCTTCTATTCGACATTTCTTCAAGGCCTTGACAAAGGATGCTGTGCTGCACAGTTTTTCATGGCTACCTTTTATGCTTTATAAATAGTGTACGGCCCACACATGAATAATTGAGTGTTCCAAAGTTCCAGCGTCCTCCGACTCTTAACAGGAAAAAGCAAAGTTGGAGCTCACGTTTAATGCTCTTCTAGAAGATGACAGACAGTATTTAGGTGATGCATTCTCTAAAACGGGTTTTTGATGCCAAGGACCCCCAGATATGATGATCCTCCTGCGAAGAACTCCTTTCCTGAAAAGTATAAATTTGAAGAAAATGTATCTGGAATTAGTAAGTGTGATATTATGAGTTGTCTAAAAACTGTTATCTGGAAATTATTATTGTTAATTCAAAAACATTGTCATTTTAAAATGATTTATAGTTTTTCCCCACAGACTACTTGGCACCCTCTTACAGCCTCTTTGGGGACCCCAGTTTGAAAACCAATGCTCTTAAACATATCTAACTTGTGGTCCAGAAAAGTTCTAATAATTTAGAAGACTTTAGCAGCTTTAGTTTGGCTCTGTTTAGACTTTTTCCCCTTGCAAATACACCCTTATCCTATGAGCGGACACCGGCCCTTCAGTATGAACAGTGTCAATTGTGAGTGGCTGTAGATTATTTGTAAATTAAATGTGTGTTCGTCGGGAGGAGGTGGGGTAGCCGGCACACTCAGGTACAGAGGATAACAACTTGCTCTGAAACAGTAACAGCTGCCAGGGCCTGCTCCACTGAGAGAGAGAGGGCTGTGTTCATTAGGCAGCGATGTCTTCTGGGCTCGTCCACCTGCCTTGATCACGTTAACATTAATAATACATGACTGAGCACGGTAATACAACCATTACATTCGCTCCTCTTCTTTTCTATCTCATGCTGCTGGTGCTGCCGGTTCCACATGTGGGGATAGAATCTAATTTCTTGCCTTTATCGAAGGCTTCCTCTTGTGTTATCGCCACCAAACAGTACACAGCACTCAGAGGCACAAAAATGAATTTACCCTTTCTTTTTGGGGTTCACCTGGCCCTAAAACAATACACTGGTCGCTGAATCTGAAAGATGTGTGTCGTTAATTCGGCGGGGGTGAAACCAAAGCTTGTTCATTTCTGTGTAATTTCGAATCTGCCACAACTGAGGGGCGTCCTCGGAACAAGGTGTTTTATCCCTGAGCAGGAGTCAGAAGGAATGGCTACAGATGATGGGGTTTTATCAGACACAGATATGCCTTTTCAATACGGTTCAAAAATTTCTCCAAGTGACCATAAATTTTAATGTAGGCAGAAATGGCTTCTGGAGATTGCTTTAAATGATTGGATTTGCCTGTTAAGATTGGAATGGGAGGATTTGCATAGATTTAAAACACCTGTGATGAAATCGAAATGTGCCATGGCCTCTCTCAAACAGCGGGGTTATATGGGCAGGATGGGGGGAAGAGAAGGGAAACAATCCAGGGATCATGTCCTTGTTAAAATTCACACAGTCATTTCCTTTTATGGCTGGAGATCCTATCAGTCAATAAGAAGAGTGAACCGGTTGAATCACAAGTATGAATACTGGCTAGATCAGTAAATATGACTTATTATTTTTTGAATGTAACGGTCTTAAGCCCGAGATCAGATTTCCATTTGGAGGATTCTAGAGTCAGCCAAATGGCCAAGTAATTAGTGTTACCATGCACGCCCAGGACATTACAATGTTAACAGTGTTGGAGCCGTGTGATGGAGAATACAGAGTGAGGGTTTTATCACAGCTCTGTGGACAGGGGGTGACATCTTTCCTAATTGGGGACATCAGGGTTCCCGCTGCCGCTTCTTATCTGCAGTTCAGATCACTTCTTCTTTTTTTTTTTTATTTATTCATCTCAGCCACCTCTCTCTCTCTCTTTCTCGCATTGCTCTCATTAGTAGTCTGCTGTGATGGTGTCCCCTTGTTTGCATTTGAAGTGGTGGTACGGTGCAGGAGCATCCCTGCTGCATGAGAGCGAAAAGATGGAGAGAGTGCGGAGTATGCGAGAGGGAGAGGCAGAAATTTGCTGTGTGTCGAGTTGAGCCACAGCTCGACATCTGGGGCCGGCTCACTTATTCCCAGTGGCACCGGCATGTCATTAACAGGATTAATCTAAGCCCAAATGCCTTAATGATCGCTGTTTTAATATATGTGAACCAGCTCAGTCTCTTGACTCATTACCACCAATTTGCCCCAGACATACATAATCGGCCTCTTCTAGCACTCACCAACATTTATTTTTGCTAATATGTTATAAGCGCGGATTTAGCAAACAGTTTTAGTTCTGAGTAAGAGGATGGAGAATCACTCCATTAATCATGCGAGGGTTGCAAAAACAGAAGATAATGTAGTTCTGTCTTTGAGCGTCTTTAAGCAAGGCCTTAAAGGAAAAGTTCACCCAAAAATGAAAATTATGTAATTTATTAACTCTCTTGTTGATCCAAACCTGTATGACTTTGTTTTGGCCGCGGAAGCATGGTAGCGGGCTTTGTCTTGAACTTTGGCACTTCATTCCACAAAAGGTTTATTCCTTCTTCTTGTTTATTTAGGTAGATAATTGACCAACAAAAAATATTGATTCATTAAAATTCAAATTAAGATACAAATTATACCAAATTAAACTCGTTCCAAAAAAGGGATTCTACAAACAAAAACATATGAAGTGGTCAAAAATTATGTCTGACCCACTCCCGTTCTTCTGGCGTACTGCCGTCCAATTTACCACACCCTTATGACGTTTACAATTTTCTTTCTTAATTAACAAATTGAACTAAACAAAGCACAAACAAATAATATTTAAACATAAATAATATAAAATAAAAATACACTTTCTTAAATGGCTGCAACAGACTTCCTTCCTTCCTTGGGCAGCAAAAGGAGAAATTTTGAAGAATGCTCTGGTTGCTCTTTTCTATGAAATTACAACAAATGGTTACAAAAGTATATATAAAAAAAAAAAAGAAATCTGTATAATGTGTGCATTATATATTCCGATCTTTTGTGATACTTTTAAATGAATAGACCAAAATAAAAGTTTACTGAAAATCTAGACATCCATCCTTGATTTTCTCTAAACTCTAGTCCTCAGTCATTGTAATTGCATGGAAAAAATTTGTTTTTGTATTCTACAGAAGAAAGACAGACATGTTTGAAACAATAAGAAGGTTTTAGGGGTCAATAGGCCTAAATGGTGACAGAATTTTTTTTTATTTTTAGGTAAGCTACTCTTGTACGACTTGGTGTAACGAATGGACAGATCAGTCTGATGAATTTTTGGAGAACAGGAGATCTGTTTTTATGAAGTTCCTCACTGTAAAAATATACTTGTATGTGTGGGATGAGATAAACCACCACTTCAGTTTTTCCATGACTTATACAGTAGCTGTGGCAGATATCACATTCTGTGGCTTCAGCTATTATTAAATAATGATCCCAATATAGGAAAGGTCTTTTTCCCCCATCACCTATCAATATTTAGGGTGGCCACATCATAAAGTTTCAGGATGTTGATAAATCTCTGGATTTTAGGGCAGGTCCCAGCAGCTTTCTTTCAGAGGAGGATGATGAGGCACTCTCCTTTGGGACAGAGACAGGGATTGCGGTTTGTACGTCCAGCGATAGCTCAGCAGTCCCATAAATACCGAATAGCATTCATGCCCCAGGGCAGTTTGGGGCAGCGCTGTGAAACCAGGCAGAGGTGTCTCAGCTTCAAGAGAATTTCTCCAGGCTGCATGCCCCAAGGGGGACCTCCCTGGCCCCTGTGACAGTTGACCTTTCACCCTGGAGAGCTGCAGCAGGTGAAAAAAGCCAAAAGAGCAGTTCCTCTAGCAGGTCATATGCTTGTGTCGGACTTCCTTTTACCTGCTGAGGGGTTAGGGAGACTCTGAGGTCTACAAAACTGACCAAACGGAGCTGTGAAAGCAAGTTCTGGCTAAGTCAGTGTTTCTCAACCCTGGTCCTGGGCGCCCCCCAGCACTGCACATTTTGTGTGTCTCCCTAATCAAACACACCTGATTCAACTCATTAGCTCATTAAAGGAAACTCCAGGACCTGAAATGGGTGTGTCAGATAAGGGAGACATACAAAATGTGCAGTGTTGGGGGGCACCCAGGACCAGGGTTGAGAAACACTGGGCTAAGTGATTCATAGTTATCCTGACTGGAAGAGAGAAATGTATTGCTCTTGTAATGGCGTCTCTTCCCTGGCTTCTAGTTCAATACAGGATTTAGTATAAGGTCTTATTATTTGTTCTTAAGGGTCTCATGGATTGACACCCATATTATCTTTCTGATTTTCTTATCTTCTCTCTCAGTACTAGACTCTTAGGATTCTAAGGTCCTCAAACAGCCTACTTCTGTCCATTCCCAGGTTTCTTCGCATCTTTTCCAGGTTTACGCTTGATCGTGCACATTTTCAGTGTTTGCTGTCTCACTATATGTGGACCTCATGAACTTCATCTCCAGAGCTGCTCTGAGAGTTCACATCATGAGCACTTCACCATTTCATTTGATAAAATTGTCGTCAGATAGCCTACACAGAAACTCAAAGGTCTTCACTACAACCCGCCAAAATGAAGGTTCGGTTTAACTTAAATTATGACAGTAATAAATAATTAAAATAATAAATATATTATTATTTTACAGAATATAGTACTACTACTACTACTACTAATACAGTTTAATAAGACATCATTTTTTAAAGAATACCAAACAATGTCACACAATTTTTCATCCATGTTTTAATTTAAATGGTAAACAGTCGTGCAGCACTTTTTCCCCCAAAAAATGTAAATACATTTTATTACATTTTAAAACATAAAAAACAAGTAAAATGTTTTATACATTTATCTGATTACCATATTTTTTTTTGTATTAAATATGTATTAAATACTAAAACACAGATTCCCAATAAATAAATAAATAAATAAATAAATAAATAAGACAATTTGTGAAAAAAAAAGCATTTCATAGGGCACTATTAAGAAATTATTAAAGTGTTAAATTTATCTGTTTCAATTTATTAGAAATTCTTTTTAAATTCTTCTTATTTTTTTAAATTATATTAAATCATTAAAACAGAATTTGTGGCAAAAAAAACATAATTCCATTCCATCCTATCCTATCCAATCCAATCCAATCCAATCCAATCAATTCCATTCCATTCCATTGGAGCCTGTATGTATATTCATACAGAAATTTCATTTTTGGGGTGACCTATCCTGACTGCACCCACTTTCCCATTACCTAGGATAATTAAATCTCAAAATTGTTACACTTATTGAGCACCTCAGCTTTTGATACGGGTCAGGAAATGGACTTTCATCCTCGTTTGCTGTAAAAATAGCATGTCAGTACTATGTGTATATTCATTAGGAAGGCTTTTAAACACATTGAATTTCATCTGTGACAAAATATTAATTAAAGTCCTTTAAATGCCAGCTTGTAAATTGGTTTGCACCTGAATCCTGAAGAGAAGGTTTTATTAATTTCATCTCTCCCCACCCCCTTCTCACTCACTCCCCCCACCTGACTCAGTACAAGCACAGTAGTGCAAGGTAAATATTGAATTTGTGACTAAACCCCCAACTCTACGTAAGTGAAAAAAGAGAAAAAGGAGACAGAGGGATGGAGAGAGTTGGGAATCCCTCCTAATTAAGGCTCTGTAATCAAGCTCAAAGTGAGGAGGTCACTCCCTGGGAGTAATTTGTGATATTAAACCATGCTGTTACCTTCACGTTGATTGTTGTGTCTCACTAGATGAAGCTGATCCCTTTTAATATCACTGCACATATGCAAACGGGCATTGCAATATTGCGCATCGTCACTGGCGATCCTCTTTTAATTCAGCTAAAGGCAAGGTGCGTGACCCTGTCGCTCAAATCGAGTTTCCCACACCAGCTCGCTATTTATGCTGTCTGAGATAGAGCCAGCTCATCACCCGAAGAGTGGCACTCATTAACAACAAGTGTGTATGAGGGCCGATGCTGGATGTTTACTGGTCTCTGAGACCATCACTTCCAAACATGCCTCATTTTTTGACGAGGGCGAGATTAAATTCTGTTTTATTGCTTTTAAGCATGAAACGTGCATTTATTATCTCATGTTGTAGTTATCAGAAATGTTCTCACTGTCTTCAACTTAGAGCGAAAAATGGCCATTGTGTTATATTATAATGAGCCTGTGAAGGGAGGTGTGTACGCGTGTTAACTCTTGATAATTAACGTCACCTGCATTCATTTTCTAAACCTAATTGAGCTGTCAAAGTTGAGGAACTGACAGCTTTAGGCAAACCTGCATTTACACAGGAAAGCTTTGATACTGAAAAGATAATGAGAGCTAGGCTGTCCCTACCTGTTAAAACATCAAACAGAAATGACTTGACTATTATCAGGCCTAAAAGTTCATTAGCATTTACTGGTAATCCAATGATATTCAAATATTTTCATATCAGAATTCATTTCACATCAGCACTCAATGGACTGCAACTAGCGAGATTTTGATCCATTTTGAAAACACAAAATAGAAAATGAAACCATGAAGACCCTCATGACTGTGTGCCAAGTCAATAAATCTCTTGAAATATAAAATAATTTGAACTATTTATGGCAACATTAGGTCAGATTGTGGTTACACTTTATTTGAAAGTCCGCTTTAGACAACTAACTACTAACTATAAGTAACTTTGCAATTACCTGTCAGCTAACTCTAGTTAGAATATTGGTAGACTGTTAGGTTGACATGCATTTGCAAAGTTATTTATAGCAGCAGAATGCCTTTTGGGGGACCATTAAAGTGTTACAATTGTTAGCAGATATTAAGCAGAGTTTACTGTCAATGCAGGAAATGTCCTCACTTTGCCATATGACTGAAACTGTACTGTAGCTGAGCTATTCAGATGAAGGTTGCGTTATAGTAATGTGCAGTCTCTACCATAATGCCTCTATATACAGTATCACATGGCATAATGTAATGTAAAATGCTGTATTTGATGCCATCTGTCTCCCTTCTACTGATACATCTCTGATCAATCTCTCATCAGTTCCTCTCCCTTGTAACCTGCTGTATGTTTTCAAATTGCAAAACACACCATTTTACAAATGAGGACATCCTCAAAGGGAGGTTTTTGGTGATTTTGTCAGGTTTTGCTCACTTCTGGGTGACAATTTGTCCCCAAAATATGGTTAAGCATACACACACACACACACACACACACACACACACACACAAACATGCTTGTTTCTGTGAATTGTGGGGACTTTGCATAGACTTCTTTTACTTTTATACTGACCAAACGATATTTTCTATCCCCAGAGGTCCCCAACCACCAGGTCGCGACCCACTACCGGGCCATGGAAGAATTGCTACCGGGTCGCAAGAACGTTCTGGGAAAAATGTGTATAGATATGACACTCTGTTATTTATTTATGTTAATGATTGTTCTAATTATTCTGTATTTTCATTGTATGCGATTGATATGGAGTAGCAATTTGACAATTTCATGTTAAATAAGTCTTTAAGATTGCTCTGATCTGTCACATATTAGGAGTTAAACGGATCGCAGTTGATCCATAATACGTACGGATGAGACCCTACCGTTCGGCATGCACATGATTCACAGATCAATTTGCAAGTTTACACATACAAGCAATTTTAAACCACAAGAAGAAACGAAAGAGAGCTCAATTCGTTACTCACTCGCTGTTAGCAAGACACAATCAAAGCGCGCACAAGCATAGAGACGTGTTTCAGACAGCGCGGAAATACCGAGTTGCGTATACATA
>NW_015557171.1:28133-28864 GCF_001515605.1 Sinocyclocheilus anshuiensis
TGGAGGAGCAATTTGACAATTTCATGTTAAATAAGTAAATGAAAGATTGCTCTGATCTGTCACATATTAGGAGTTAAACGGATCGCAGTTGATCCATAATACGTACGGATGAGACCCTACCGTTCGGCAAGCACGTGATTCGCAGATTTATTTGCCAATTTACACGTACAAGCAAATTTAAACCACAAGAAGAAAAAATGAAAGAGAGCTCAATTCGTTACTCACGCGCTGTTCTCGCACACAATCAAAGCGCTCACAAGCATAGAGACATGTTTCAGACAGCGCGAAAATACTGAGTTGCGTATACATACACATAAAATTAGCCTATGTCAAAAACCCATCACGGCATTGTCATTCTCTCTGCTTTAAATATTTTTTTTCTTGCTTATCCGAAAAAATAGTCCGATCTGTGACTAAAAAAAAACACAATATAATAGCACGTGATTCGCAGATTTATTTGCCAATTTACACGTACAAGCAAATTTAAACCACAAGAAGAAAAAATGAAAGAGAGCTCAATTCGTTACTCACGCGCTGTTCTCGCACACAATCAAAGCGCGCACAGCATTGTCATTCTCTGTGCTTTAAATATTTTATTTCTTGCTTATCCGAACAAATAGTCCGATCTGTGACAAAAAAACACAATATAATGTGTTGAACTACTATATAATGCTATTATAATACTATATAATAGCCTAATAAATATATATATATATATATATATTAGGCTA
>NW_015557171.1:28932-31048 GCF_001515605.1 Sinocyclocheilus anshuiensis
AAGCATGTCAACATATTCTGTTACACCAAATACACAAAATAATGATCTTTAAAAAAGCATCATATGACCCTTTTAAGCAGATGGGCTACAGCAGCAGAAGACCACACCGGGTGCTGCTCCCGTCAGCTAAGAACAGGAAACGGAGGCTACAATTCGCACAGGCTCACCAAAATTGGACAATAGAAGATTGGAAAAACGTTGCCTGGTCTGATGAGTCTCGATTTCTGCTGCGACATTCAGATGGTAGGGGAAAATATCCAGTAGGCATCTGTTCTGTGGGTGAAAATGCCTTGTTGATGCCAGAGGAGAATGTTGAGACTTGTTCAAGCTAAGAGAAAGGCAACAGTAACTCAAGTAACTTGTTACAACCAAGGTATGCAGAAGAGCATCTCTGAATACACAACACATTGAGCCTTGAAGCAGATGGGCTACAGCAGCAGAAGACCACACCGGGTGCTGCTCCTGTCAGCTAAGAACAGGAAACGGAGGCTACAATTCGCACAGGCTCACCAAAATTGGATAATAGAAGACTGGAAAAACGTTGCCTGGTCCGATGAGTCTCGATTTCTGTTGCGACATTCAGATGGTAGGGTCAGAATTTGGCGTAAAGAACATGAAAGCATGGATCCATCCTGCCTTGTCTCAACGGTTCAGGCTGCTGGTGGTGGTGTAATGGTGTGGGGGATATTTTCTTGGCACACTTTGGGACCCTTAGTACCAATTGAGCATCGTTTAAACGCCACAGCCTACCAATACAGAGTATTGTTGCTGACCATGTCCATCCCTTTATGACTACAGTGTACCCATCTTCTGATGGCTACTTCCAGCAGGATAATGCACCATGTCACAAAGCTCAAATCATCTCAGACTGGTTTCTTGAACATGACAATGAGTTCACTTTACTCAAATGGCCTCCACAGTCACCTGATCTCAATCCAATAGAGCACCTTTGGGATGTGGTGGAACGGGAGATTCGCATCATGGCTGTGCAGCCGACAAATCTGCAGCAACTGCGTGATGCTATCATGTAGGGATGCACGATTAATCGAATGCGATTGTCATGCGCAATTTGTTAGTAATGCCGGTTCTGTAATCAGCAGGAAATCATCATCACGTGCTTTCAGATGGAGCAGAATTTACTACACGGTGAACTACGGCTCTGTGAAGTAAATGCTGCTCCATCTGAAAGCATGTGAAAATACCACATTTAATAACGTATTTTTACTCCAAACTCACTTCATAATGTCAGTCGAATGTTTGAAATAAATCCTTCTGTGAGATGATGTGGCTTCTTACACAGAATAAGGCACGCAACATATTTCATAGTATTTAAGCAGTGATAAAGGCATTGCATTATAAATATACTTTATTTGAATGAAAATAATAATAATAAATACTCCGATAAATCGTATATTGCCGTAGTCGTGTGTTTATTAGTCACGTTGAATCAATGAAAGCAGTTGAAGCTTCTGTTTATTCAGCTGCAGCGGTAGACATTTCCTGGATTACTTCTTCGGGGTATATTTGGAGTTTCGGCGCGAGAGTGCCCTCTGGCCTTCGGATGGAGATTTACTGCTGATCACAGAACCGTGCTTCACTGAGAGATACGCATGACAATCGCAGCTTCTGTCGAATCGCGATCTCGATTCCATTTCGATTTATCGTGCAGCCCTACTATCATGTCAATATGGACCAAAATCTCTGAGGAATGTTTCCAACACCTTGTTGAATCTATGCCACGAAGAATTAAGGCAGTTCTGAAGGCAAAAAGGGGTCCAACCCGGTACTAGCAAGGTGTACATATATATTAAGCTATATATATATTAGGCTACATATATCCCCACCCCTCCCCCTCCAGCCGGTCTGCGAGAATGTTTTCCAAACGTAACCGGTCCGTGGTGTAAAAAAGGTTCGAGAACCCAACCCTAACCCTACCCCTTACAGAAAACCTCTTTGCATTGTTACACTTTCAGATAAACAAAATTTACTATTTTTAATTCAATTTTTTCATTTTTAATAATCAATGTCAAAAATGTCAGGTTTTACTATCCTTATTTGGTCCCCACAATGTAGCATAAACAAGTACACACACACACACACACACACACACAATCAA
>NW_015557171.1:32112-32493 GCF_001515605.1 Sinocyclocheilus anshuiensis
CCAATATGGTTAAGTAGGTACACACACACACACACACACACAGGTATTCCTATCATTATGGTGACATTCCATAGGGGTAATGGGTTTTATACTGTACAAACTGTATCCCCTAAACTTACCCTACTCCTAAACCTACCGTACAAAATTTCTTGTACAAGGACAAGGATTTCAGATATTGACATTTTTGTGGGGACATTTTGTCCCCAATAACATAGGGTTTACCTGAACCACTCACTCACACACACTTACAAAATAGTTGTTATCATCTAAGATAAATAACTTATAGTGTAAAAAATAATTAATTACATTCGCATTTGGCTCCCAAACTCTGGAATAGCCTTCCTGATAACGTTCGGGGTTCAGACACACTCTCTCTGTTTA
>NW_015557171.1:32794-52180 GCF_001515605.1 Sinocyclocheilus anshuiensis
GCCAACCCCTCAGAGGACCTCAGATGATGCCAACCCTGAAACAACATACAGAACTACCACATTTTGCTATAAGTTTGATTGCATCATATAATAATTGCTGTTAATAGTGTTCATCGTCTGTTTGATTACGTCTTTAATTGATTTTTCCGTACATTTCTGCCATATGTACATTAACTGACAGTCACCACTGATAAGCAACCACTAAATATTGTAGAAACTTAATTTGCTGTAAAGTTGCTTTGCAATGATTTGTATCGTGAAAAGCACTGTACAAATAAACTTGAATTGAATTGAATTGAATTTGGTTATCTCTAAATTGCAAACAAGTTCTTTAGAAACTATATCTATTGAATCTATATCTATAGATATGCATAGAATTACCAAATGATTCACTGATTAACCATTAAGATGAGTTAGATTAAATAATAGACAAATGTATTAAACGAATGAGAAGACATGTAAATAAAAAGTTTGATAGTAAGAGCTTTATGAAAGACAGTTACTATGAATTAAACATTTCTATAGATGAAACACTTATTTTGTGTAGTGAAAAGAGTACTTTGTGATTGTGTGTATTGTACTAAGACAATTGAAAATATGTTGAACTGTTTGAAAAAAGTGCACTTTTGATGATCTGTTGTGATATTAGTATGAAGAGTTATGAAAATGTAACAGTTGCTTGTGAAAATAGTACCAAAGCGAATAAAAAACTGTAATACTACTGACTGGTAGTTGACATGCAGTTGCAAAGTTACTTATAGTTAATAAAATATATAAAGTGAACTATCAAAAAAATAAAATAAATAAATGTTACCCAGATTGTAAAATCATGTGGTGTGACTCTAAAACTGATATTCATATTTTTTAACTAATAATTTTTGTTAAAAATAATGATCCAGATTACATGTATTCAAAGTATAAGGAGGTTATACCTTAAGTAGGTTATATTTTATTAGTTTTTACATCATGGTTATACTACATGACATTTTTAGAGTTATTAAATTTAAACTTTTATTGAAAATTGTTGTTCAAAACAATATGAAACCAATACGAATACAAACAGTTTCTAAGAACTTGGCACATATTTTAATCTAGATTTTTAATAAAAATGTTATTTTCCTTATTGTGGACACACTTATTTGTCACTGACCCATTTAACAGTGCTTTTTCTTAGAGGTGCCTTTTCTTAGGAAAGTGAAACAATCTTTTACATTTTTCTTTTCATCTATTGTTTAATGTCACAGATATTTATACTGGATAGTCGCTAGTGAGCTGAAGGACCTGGAACTCTCCATGTTCTTGTGGTGCCGTCAGGCAGTAGCTATTGTCACATTTGCATACCATACTGCGTTTGATGAAGAATTTAGTTCTTGTTCATTGAAAAAATGCTCTATAAGTATGCATGTGTGAATACAGTCTGAAATTACTACAAAACATTAAAAGTTATTACAGTACAGTTGTACAGACATTACAGTATAATATTTAGTAAATGTTCTGATTTTTCTGCCATGGGTAGTTACTGTATCTCATTTAATGAAAGGAAATTTTGCTTCAACAATACATTTATTAAAAATAAATGTGTAGATTTAACAATTTTGTGTGTCTGTCTCAGCCATCTTTAATATGAATAAGCCATCAAGAAAGTACATTTAGTGGCTCTAAGTACAGTTTTTGGCTCTGTAGCCACAGGCACAAAGGGCCCGAGACTGACGGTTAAAGGGACCCATTTCCCGGCTTTGGGTTTCCTTCATCTATAATGGATGAAGGTACAGATCCCCTCTCGTATATTTACATATTGTGAGTGACTCAGTGATGATGCCAAATAGATCTGCGGGATTCTGGTCTCTCTTGTCAAAGTCTGCAGATAAAGAAGGTGAGGGGAACACAGGGATGTGCCGTTGCCGTTAGGGACAGCTTTGGGAGTAGAGGGACTGTTCTCATCATCTTAACTGCTTCACTAATGGCGGGCAGAGATTTTCACTCTATACCCCACTGTTGGGAGGGATTACTTTACAAGCACAAACTGAAATTCACTGTGAAGTTTATGGCTTGTTAATACACCACAAATGTGTCATTTTAACCCAGGAGGATGTCACGGTCTCTCTGGGACTTTTTGAAAGGCAGCAAGTCATTGATTGGTGTGTTTATTGCCGCAAATTGTTTTACAATGCTGTCTTTATTTAAACTGAAACATTACAGTGTTTTTTTTTTATCAGGATTTATGAACAGATTAATTCAGAGCATAAAGAAGTCACTATATCCATCCGATGATAGTTATAAGCTCAGAATTCTGCATGACCATATTCTACATCCCTAATCCTACCCAATACCTAAACTTAACTACTACCTTTCTAGCTATTAATAAACAGCAAATTAGGAGTTTATTGAGGCAAAATTTGTAATTAATAGTTTGTTAATAGCAATAATTGAACTTTAAATTTAAGTGTGACCCAACTGGTTGGTGTATTAGCCTATAAATGACAAACAGGTATTGATGAATTTTAATATTTTAAAATATGATATATTTGGATTTTTAATTAAATGGTCACACTAGCTTTGATTGTTGATAAAAAAAATAGTTTTTTTTTGTCTAATTTTTTCCTGTTGTTGAGCCATAGGCAGTCACTGAAAGAGCCATATATGGCTTGTGAGCCGTGATCCCATCTCTGTTGTAAACAGACAGTGTTGTAACAATTATGAATATGGAACTACTGACATAAACTTCTTGTATTTTATTTTTACAATTATCAGAATAATTACAACAAAAAAGAAAAATAAATACATAAATGAGATAATGTTAGCAAGGAAGCTTCTGGTGTCAGAATGTTCAAAAAAGTTCATTCCTGTTTTGTACACATTTTCATATTAATTCTAATTCAAATGCATTTTGTTTTATTGACCACAATATTATTGTTGATGATTGTTGAGGGGGCGCCTGTAAATATCTCAGGCTCACTGGAAATAAGTGATTCTTCTCACATTTCTGCAAAACTGCAAAAACCTATTGTGTACATAAATTTGAACACTATGAACACAAAATGAACACTAGAGGCAGTAAAACAGCTGTTATTACAGGGGCAGATTATTGATATATAAAGACTTATTTTTGCACGGTTCCTTTCACATTACTGTGTCATGACCTGAAAACACTTTTACCGTAGTGCATGATTTGTAAACTAATACATTTACATCACATAACCAGCTCCATATGTACAGCTTTTCTGACATAGTAAACTTGGTAGCTCATAGTAAACCTGCTTGTTACAGCGTTGTTCCTCTGTTACAGAGTGCTCTGGTATGAGTCCCATGAAACACGAGTCACGACTCTCCACAAAAGAGCTCAAAGTCTAAAAACAGCATGGTTGCTCCAGCAAATTCATTTTAGGTCATGTTAGCTTTTGTTAACACTATCAGTTAGGATTTAGACTAGGGTTAAACATAGGTAATACATTAATTTTAAACTTGATAGAGCATTGACCTTTTGGGAAGTCGTGGCCTAATGGTTAGAGAGTCGGACTCGTAACCCAAAGGTTGCGGGTTCGAGTCTCGTACCGGCAGGGATTGTAGGTGGGGGGAGTGAATGTACAGCGCTCTCTCCCACCTTCAATACCACGACTGAGGTGCCCTTGAGCAAGGCACCGAACCCCCAACTGCTCCCCGGGCGCCGCAGCATAAATGGCTGCCCACTGCTCCGGGTGTGTGTTCACGGTGTGTGTGTGTTCACTGCTGTGTGTGTGTGCACTAAGGATGGGTTAAATGCAGAGCACTAATTCCTAGTATGGGTAACCATACTTGGCCACATGTCACGTCACTTTCACTTTCACTTTCACCTTTTAGTGACACTTACTGGACATTTAATTTCCAAACTTCTGTGATACGACAACAACCAACATAATAAAACTATTTCAGAGAAAACTCAACCCGCTGTTCAGTACCAATCAATGGACATTTCACTTTAAAAGTGCCATAAAAAGGTACTACAAGCAACACAGTATTATTCTGAAAAAAAGTGCTCACATGCATGCTTTTTCATGTTACTGGACTGTTTTATAAGCTCCGCAGCTACAATGGAGAAAAAAATAATGTTGCTTTTAGCGCCTCTTGTATACGATTCTGAAAAGTGCAGAGAAATGTACCCAGAGCAACGTATTTCATGTTTTGCAGAAATGACGGAGTCACATATTTCCAATGAGCCTGGCTTGAAATTTCTATTTAATTCTAAAGCATTCTAAAGTAAATTTATTTGGTTATGCTCAGTGACTCAGGAAGCTGAATCCTCCATTGAGTCCCATTCAAATTCCAGGTGTTTTCTTGGAATCTTTTGTACACAAATTATTGTAATTATTAAAATAATTTAGCTCAATAATTTTGAATATAGCCTACAACTGACATAAAAATGAAAATCCTCCTCAGCAATCTCTTTAAAATTAGTTTAAAAACTACAACTAAAAAATAATAAAATTAGGATGTCCAATGTGCATTGTAGAGTTGATTTGCTCTTAATGGTAATGATGACAGTAAGTGCTGTTTGTGAGGTAGCTTGGCCCTGCTTAGGCTGCTGTCCTGCATGCAGATTGAGGGCATCAGTGTGAGATGAGGAGTGTGGAGGGAGAGTATGACCCAGTGTTAATGGGAAGCAGACGCTTCTCCAAGCGTGAATGAGTTGTGAATGAGGTGAGAATGAAGAGGCCCAAAGACCTGCTGAGACCCTCCAACTTGAGCATCCACCAGTGATCTCTCATGCACACATACAGGCTCTGGTTTCTTAAAAAATGTTAGGATGCGTCACCTCTCTAAATTATTCCTGAGTATAAATTATTCATTTACTATAAGAAGAACAGAGAACTCATGTGTGTTACTAGTGGCCCAGAGTAACTTATTGATGTGTAGGTTAAATCTGGTTACAGATGCGCCCATAGCGGTAATCCCAGACTGAGAGACAGTTCCACAGACAGGCCTGTCAGGGCTGTCAGGTGTGAGGCATCATTACATTGAGTGACTCTGAGGGTGATCTATACATTTGCTTAAGGCGAACTGAAAGCAAGAATCACGGGGATAAGATCAACACGTACGCTATGTGAATGACATGTATCAATGCAGATGAAGAGACGGTGCTAGTTTAACTGTAAACTCTTGACAACTAGTGCCAATAGAAATATATTATTAGTATGCTGGTTAAAACATCAAGCCTGGTAATACTAATGAGAATTTACCAGTGAAGCTTAAATGCATTGAAAGAAGTGCAAATCCACCATAGCAGTATTTTTTGAATCAAGAAATTATAAAAGAAATACAAATATGTTTTCCTCTATTTCTGAAGGCAATCCAAGACATAAATTTTTTAAAGAACAATAGGAAATAATATTATAGTATGAATAAGATCATTTTTGAGCAGGTTGCCTATGGAGGAAGAAACCAATTGATTTGGGGGTCTGTGAAATTTGAGAGAGAGAGAGAGAGAGAGAGAGAGAGAAACCCTAAGATTGTCTATTTATCCAAAAATCTATTCAAAATAAGAATTCTGCTTTTATTAAGAAATAAAAAAACATATTCTTTTCATAAAATATTTTTTTTTATTTATATTTAATCCAACTTGAATTTAGTATTTAACTATTTATTGTTAAAAGTGTTTAATATAAAAATTGTTAAATATGTTAAATATATAAAACATCTAATTGAATGTTTATCTTCTTTTATAGGTAGAGAAAATATAATACAAATGTAATATTGTCTTTAGTACAGTGACAACAAAATCCAATAATTTAATTTTGAAAACAGAATATGTTGTCTTTATGTGCTTATTACACACAACAATATACCATATATAGCTGGAGTCCCTCACATGGCGATCATCATCACATGATGATTTAGGAGTATAAGGTTTGAAAAGCCCTGATTTAAGCCACTTGACTAAATTATTAAATGAGATTGAGATACCTATTCAAAAACCTAAATGAAAAAATAAAAATGCACATGCAACAGATTTGCAATGACTGGGACTGGGTTGCGTAAGAAAGTGGATGTGTAATTAAATCTCATGAGACTAATGAAAACAGGCCCACTACAGTAGGGGTAAATTATACTCATTTATAAGTGCTGCATTAACCCAGAAAAAAAAAAAAGACAGAATGTAATACATTCCGCTTTTTTTGGTAGGAAACGCAAGCACTAAGCATCTCAGACATGGTCTGGCATTGTGAAAGGCTCGTCTATCATTAGGTAACCTTTAGCATTATAGGTAGTTTTTGTCCTAATTTTCGTGTGATAGAGCAGGTTTGCTATAATCGCACCACCCTTGAGGGGTAGCAGGTTAAATTGAGTTGAAAATGAGATTTTAGCAGTCGCTGGTTTGATAGCAGGGAGCAGAACTTTGGTGCTGTTCTTTGTTAATGGAGTGAGAGCACTAGAGGATTTAGTGTTAGTGTGTGGAGCAGGTGGAAAACAGCATCCTTTACATGATCAGACATGAAGTCAATTAGATGTGTTAGGAAGGAAGAAAAGCATATGAATGCAAGGAATGGAGCAGGGGGTGAAGCAAGTCCGATGGCTAAAATGGAGGTCAGCAGAGGCATAGTCAAAATAAGATTCATCGTAAATGGAAATGCAGCCAAGAGCTTGTAGGGGAGGGAGGCTGGAGCCTTTAAAGAGATAGAAAAAAATTGTAATTGTATGGTCTCAACAGTTGATTTTAGAGTGTAAATGGAATAAAGTCTGAACTGCTTGTATCACCCAAATAGATGATCAAAAGTGGCTTAAAAAAAATGTGTTAATTTTTAAAATTTGAGATGACTATTTCTAAATATAGTTGTCAGCCATATTTACAGGCATAAACATTATTTTCTGCAGCTGTGCAGAAAATATTGAATGGAGTTTTAAGAAGTGCGGCTAAGTAAAGATCAATGCAACATCGCAATTAATTAGGCCAATTTAAGATTTTAAGATTAAAATCTAAGTTTAAGATTGATTTGTCTCTGACAAAAATTCATCTGTTTTCTTTTACAATCTTAAATATCTTAACTATTACATTTAAGGTGTGTAACAACCAAACAGAATTTAAATACACACACACACACACACACACACACACACACACACACACACACACACACATAAATTAACTGCATATGATAGAAGACGCATATTAAAATTATTCTGTGTATTCATTGACCCACCTCCGGGTCATTTGGAGTAGGATTTACTTGAAAAAAGGCAGGACACAATTTTCACTCAGAAATGCTAGCAAAATTAGCAGAACATTTTCAATTACAGGCTACACACAATTCTTGGTTGATTTAATTATAAATTCTCAGGTAAAGTTTACTATGAAATACTCTTTTAAGTAATTTTTACTCCTTCTTTGTAAGTAATGCTTATAAAATTTTCTATAATTTGAATTGTATACCTTTTTAAAATTTCAGAGCAATGTTTGCATTAAGTCTTTTAAACATTATTACAATTAATTGGTGAAGTACTTTGATAATGTTCAGTAAAAATATCTAAGCGTAAACCAACAACATTCCTGTGGCTCAGTGGTAGAGCATTGCGTTAGCAGCGCAAAGGGTTGTGGGTTCATTTCCCAGGGAACACACATACTGGTAAAAAAAAATGTATAGCCTGAATACACTGTAAGTCGCTTTGGACAAAAGCGTCTGCTAAATGCATAAATTATTATTATTAATTATTATTAAATTATATTCAGTGTCTGAATTCTATTTATTTATTTATTGACAATTCAATAATTACGTTAATTTTAAGGAGGACAACTACTCAGCATTTTCAGGTGACAGATTAGGTCCATCTACACTCTTTATTTATTTCTGTAGGTACAAATATGCAGAACATCTCTTGCGTGCATCATCCCTGTGCACACCCTACAATCTCACTCACTTCCTGCATTCTGACTGTCTCCGATTAGCTCTATTCCCACAGGAGGGCCATTCTACTGCATAGCATTCTAGCAGGCTTGTTAATAATATATTGATGAAGAGGTGCTTCTGTTGATTAGGTAGCGGCCACTCTCATAATGGAACCTTGGAAGGAGGCCAGGGATCCTGTGCAGTAAGTAAACCTCGGGTTAAATAAGCTTTTGTTACAACAAAAGACAGTGAGAGAGATTATAGGAGCATTTCTTTGCCCGACACCCTCCTCAATGCCACCCTCTTGCCCTGGGAGATGTAAATGACTTTGGTTGCAGACACAAGTGAAAATATATATTAAAAAATGGGTCTAAAGAAAGGGAAAAGCGGGGTTTCATTTCACGCCTTGCTCTTGGATCACTGAATAAAAGGAAACTACATTAGCAGCTGTTAAAAGAAGCAGAAGCTATTGTTGCCGCATCAAAATTGCTGTCAGTGAACATGTGACAGCAGCATGGTGAGAATATCTTTTATTTTCCTCCCTCTGCCGTACTATAACAGCAACTGCTTTTACAGAAGTCTTGCAGTTACAGTTGTAGCATCATCACCTAAAAAATGCAAAATGAAACAAACAGCGCTGCCAGTGTGTGTTGCAGAAACAAGCCAAAGCTTGTAAAACACATGAAACATCATTCTGGAGAGAATAGCGCTGTTAAGGAGATCCTTTGTTTACCTGTATTAGCATTGCAAACCTGCCCTCTCAACTGGCTTTCAATACAACTGCAAACAGAACAATAGATGGATTTCAAGTCAGGTCAAATGTATTTATATAATACAACATTTGAAAACAAGCAACTTTGAACTTTACGACAAAACACAACACACGAAACAAAAGGAGAACACACACGCTCAATGCCCAAAGGGACTACATAAGTATTAAAGTTGGTTTTGAACATGTTGATAGTGGAGGAGGACCTAACGGACAGTGGTGGGCTAATCCATAACCTCAAGGCAGCGATGGAGAGTGCACTGTTAGCCTTAAAATGTAAGCATGGCTGAGGGATAGTGAGGATCAGATAGTAGGCAGATCTAACAGACCAGTGGGTGTGATGGAAGCTGGTCAGATAAGAGAAATAATAAGGCATAATTCCTTGTATTGTTTAAAAGCATAATCAAACCCCATAGTCCAGTCTGAATTAGATTTTTAATAGCAGACAGGGCAGACATAATAACAAGTGGGACAAATTTGCAGTATACTATCTGCATAAAATGGCAAAAGTGGCATGGCGAGATTGTCATTGCCATTTGGATCACATTTTAAAAACAACACCAATGATAAATGATCATTTTTGCATTAAAAAAGAGTTTTCTTGAATTATTTTTTCCATGTAATGAAAGAATGAATGAATTTATTTATTTAGTTCAATTTAAATAGTTTTAGCATGTAGTTGTAAATGTAAATACACTCAATTTCTATAAAACATAAGCAAAATTAATTAATGTTTGAGTGGCATGTTAAACAATATTATTCTATTATTCATTTAATTTAATTAAATAGGAAAATGTATGCAAGATTGTATTTATAAAGTATTTACTCCAATCTCTATTCTGCTTGTGTGTAGCCAGATGTGTGCAGGTCTGACTGTAACAAGAACATGCCACAATAAATTGGAAAAAGGAAGTACTAGCAATCATTCCTTTAATAATCAGTGAATTATAACAAGAACACCTGCTCCAGTCGGTCCTTGCTGCAGATGCACATCCAGCAAGAGTCTATGTTTTGAAAGGGAGGAGGTAAAAATCATATCCTCCAACTTGCCCCGTGTATGTATACAAATGTGTCCTCATCTCATACAGCTGAATGAGAAGCTACATGCTTAAAAAAAAACAAAATCATACTGCACCTGCAGAAACTGCAGAGATACGAAAAGGTAGCATAATATCACTCCTGACAGTTTCTCACCGATATTTTGGATCAGTCAAGTGGATGTTTACGTTTCAACGTCAAGGCTGGAGCAAACTTGATAATTTCAAAATCTCACATAAACATGCTTTTCCTGCATTGTCGACTTCTTGTCAGCTGATTTGAACCCTTAAAATAGTTTTTTATAATGAACTGATTTTTGATAGATTTCATTGTTGTGTTGAGCAACTCAAATCGAGGGGTAGAATGGAGGCGCAATGGAAGATTTTATTCCGTCAGTCTCATCCGTTTGCAAACACATTCATAAGCCAGCTTTCCACTGCTTACGTCAAACAGCGGGCTATATACCAAAGTTGTTCATGTCAAATGGAGAGTTGTGTGAAGTCTGGGAGAGTTCTAACTATCTAATTCACTCTTATGAAAGTCATACCGCAAACCTGCAGCCTCTAACCAAGAATAGCTAAGCATTCAAAAACTAAAGTAAAAACATTCATAGCAAATAACAGGGAACAATTATTTTTGGAGGGGAATGGGTTAACACAACTCTAAACTTTCTCTAGATGAAATTGGTTTATTACTGTGAATTGTTTTCCTCTGCATGATGCATTGATTGTGAGAGATTTTCACCTGCTGTTAAAGTGTGTTGTTAGAAGAGTTGCACCAACGGAAGTAAACAGGTACCGCATCAGTCAACACGTAAATGCGTCATCTCACCTCCGCACAGCTGTTTATCATTAATTATAACACTGTTATTGTCACCGTTTTGAATTTTGCTGTATGCATTTGCCATGAATAAATAATAACACATAAAAGTTCTGAACCAGAGTTGTTCAGAGTGTATTAGACTGAAGAAACGACCACTGCAAAAACTCTAGTCTTGTTCAATTAAGTTTGAATAACTACTGCAGCCTCTAAAGTTTAGGGGAGGGAGGGAGGGGCTGGTAATTGAAAGCTCCCTGATGTTTTAAGAAATCTCTTTTCTACTCATCTCCACTTGAAAAAGGGCAGTTCAGAATTTGTTGTCCCAAAGAAAGTTCTAAGAGTCCTTCAAATCAAGTATGAGCTTTCAAAGCACTCTTCGATTGAAAACCAATGGGAAAGTCCTTACGCTTTTATCTCGGACGTTAAAGAAAATGATGAGGATCTTGAGCCAAGGCCTTTTGGATAAGTGAATATATTTAATTTCTTGAAAGAATCACAGACTTGGTGTCTTTGGTCCTTGATGCCTGTTGGGACGAAACCATGAAGAAGCCTGCTTTTTTCCCCCCTCATTCCCCACTCCCTCCCACCGGCTGTCTCAAAACTAGGGTTCAAGAAGAGAAATAGGCCTCAAACCCTCTGCAGTCCTTTAAGTTGATTTATTTATCAGGTCTCTCTGTCTATCTCGACTCTTGTGTGGAGGATGCCCTGGGGTGGATCTTCATGGCGTGGTAGCCCCACCCCACCCCATCCATAGCCGTGGCATCAGAGTTGGCGCCCAGTGTTGGCTTTCATCAGGACAGCTCTTAAAGATTCACACTCATAAATGTTGAGTTCTCCACCAGGGCTCACTACCAACACGCGGGCCATTAGAAAGAGAACGCAGCAGCCCGCATTCATCTAACTGGCCCTTCTTCCCAAGGCAGTCTGCAGGAGGAGCGTCTTGCACCTCCTACCCATATGTCCGCAGCTGTTTGTTTTTGCTCTGGGACACTGCACTGTCAGCTCGCCAAGATGGTGTTCAAACGGACCCCTTGAAACGGTGATTGCTTGCACACAGTTATAGTAAGTTCCCATGTTGACCATGAAGACAGAAACATGTAGTGTGCAGGGCTGGGACCTGATAACAGCCGGCCCACCAGCCCTGTGTGTATTAGCCAAATGATAGATCCGTTGTTGTTTTTACATATTTCCCTCTCTCCTCCTCACCATCTCTCGTTTCACCATGTTTACAACCCAGAGACTGACTGATAAAAAGAACATCTGGCTTTTGTGCATAGCTGAAAGACTAACAATGTATTATAAATGATGATCTGTAAATATGCCAAAGCGCCCTTTTGTTGTAGCGTAGTCTTTCAGTGATTTTGCCATATAGTGCTTATTACTGTTCTACTCTGCTGCCATAGCATAGAGACTCCTCTATCATTTATTCATGTGGTATCACTGCAACAAACATATGTACTGGCATAATTTAGACCAGAAGGCAGCTAGGTCTCGCCTGGGCAGAAAAATGCATCCATAATTACCTTAAAATTACTCTGTGACTCACACAAGAAACATTAAAATCGTAAAAAAACAGATGGGTTTTACGCAAGAAGAGAGACGCAACACCTGAATTCTGAGGAGGATAACACCTTACGGTGACTGAGATAAAGGATAACACCTTTTAAAACGGTCATATTGTTTTCTGATTATTAAAATAATCTGTATTATCTATGATAATTACTTCTTAGCACCAAACATATGGTTCTGTTGTGTTGACTTCAGCATGGGTTTGCTCTACAGCTGTGCCTTAGAAAAGAATTAACATTCTTCTTTATTAGCAGACAATTAGCTTCATTTAACATTCAAAGGCTTATAATGCTGAATATCAAAATGTGTTAATATTGTTTTAAAAATCCCCTCTTGTATCTATCAGATTACATTATTGTGTTTCATGCAGAAAACTTTTTTTTTTTTTCAGAAATAAATTACATATGGGTTTTGGTAACAATTTACAATAATGTTCCATTTTTTAACAGTGGTTAACTGCTTTAGTTAACATAACATGCCAAATAAAAATGCTTGTACATGCAGCATTGATGTATTTTAAATCAAATATGATTTAAAGCCAAAAGTTAAAAGTGCACTATAAAATGAAATAATACACAATTGTATTTTTTATCCAATTACACTAACAATGATTTAAAAATGCTATAAAAATATATTGCACTACAGTAATATTAATGAATGCTATCTTCTTGCAAAGTGTTAACGAATTTTTGAACCATGCAAACAGGTGATTATTATTATTATTATGATGTAATATCATGATTGTTATTATTAATAGAACCATGTTTCCACTCAGCTGTCAAATGTACTGTATATGTACTAAACATTTATTTATTAAAAATATCAACAACAAAAATAAGCATTCTTTGTTTCAATGAGTTACCACAGAGTGAAGTGCAGTGACATGTTTTCTTATTTTTCTTATTTTTTTTCTTCTTCTACAACACAGCAACAGAGTCGAGATGAATAGCTCATGCAGAAATCAAATCCATATCTGGCCAGGTCGTGCTCTATGTGGACACCATCTACCTCCTCACGACAAGTTATGATAAAATCATGTAAAAGAGGTGTCAAAGATTCCCGAGCGAGATGATAGGAAGGATTTTTTTCTGACTGTGAGAAGATGCCAGCAAGCCTACCCAGAATGCAGTGGGTGTTTGGAAGTGTCCAGCAATGTCAGGTCCTGCCGAGGGGTTTTCTTCTTCCTCTTTCCTCTTGCCCTCATGATAGCACTGCAAACTGAGAGATATCCGGAACATCATAGCAATTGTAGTTTCATTCTTTTCTGTTTCTCGATTGGAAATGGTGACAGAGAAGATAACCAGTGAGAGAGCTGAGGAGATGTGAGAGTCCCGTACCTAATTATCCCCACATGGCTGGCAGGTTGACTGGCTGGCAGTGTTGCCATCTTGGGGCACGAATGTTCCGACTAGGCTAAGAGAGGCAAGGATGTCGTAGTTGCTGAATGTTGGTCACTGTCATGCTTGTTTGTTCTTTCATCTGGTCTTGCATCTGATTCCCTGGCTGATCTGTCCCCCTGGTGTCAGATGGCTGTTTGAACAACCTTCACAGATCAACAGGTCTACTGCGCTTTAATTCTCCTTTCTCATTAACAGTTCTCCCTTTAAATCATACATAGGTATACAACACTAAAAAGTAAAAGTAGGAAGTAGTTCCCCTATAAAGTTAATTAAAATCTATAATTTTGCACACAATTTCTGTGTACTACATGTTTTTGTGCCTATTAAGAATATCTTAGTTTTAGTGTAGCAAAATATATCATATGATATATGAGTATAATGCTGCATTCACCATAAGGAAATCGACGGAAAGATTTGACTAATCTTTATTTTAACTCTAATAGCACACAGGGGGAGCAAAAAGCATGGGTCGCCAAATAGTATTTTAAATTGAATTGAATTGAATTGAATTGAATTTTATGCCCTAAAAATACTAGAAATACAACATAATTTCTGATTTACTGTTACTATTATCATTTTTACTTTTTTTTTTATTTATTTTTTTTTTACAAGTGGGAAACTCGTACATTTACACTTTAGCAGAAATGTAAATGTATGAGTTTCCCCACTCGTAAAAAAAAACGTGTGAAAGAGTGGGAAACTCATAACTTCATAACATGATTATTCATATTAGCACTAGACGCACAACTTTCAGAAGCACTAGTCAGGTAAAAATGTTTAAACAATGTATAAGATGTCAGGAACAAAAGCAGTCAACCTATAAAATGATGTGTCATTCATTTTTGACATAGACTTCCAAATTGCTATATTCCTGCTATGTCATTTATATTAAGTAATACACTAGATGCTCATAGATCACACCCCAATAGTGCAGTATGGTTGTTGTAACCTGATGCGTCATAATAAAGGCCTTGGAGGAATACTGTGACACACACACACACACACACACACACACACACACACACACACACACACACACACGATGATAGCTTTACTGTTGCTGCAAAGCTCCAACCATTTCAGTACATGACTAAGAAGGAAGCCAAGGCCCAATGCAAACAAAAGCTCATTGAAGATGAAATGTATGCGACCAGCCACAGACAGCTGAACAAACGCAGTGACTTAGAAAATGTGCCTAAGAGCATGCTTTACTTACACTCTTTAAACAATCAATCGTGTGAATTATTAAAATATCATAAAAAAATAAATAGTTCAATAAATAACTGCTTTGCCAAGCCCCAATTATGCATTTTAGCAGCGTTTCTCCACCACGTTTGTTCTCTGCCCTGGGATAAAGGAGAATGCTTATCCAAATGAAAAAAGAAAAAGAGTGCATTTGAATGACTTTGAAAGCAATTACTGGATATGAATCCATGCTAAGCCAAACGGCAATGTGCAGCATCCTTATTAAACAGAGGTACGCTAATCTCTTATTAACCATTAATTGAGAACGTCAGCGATATCAAACCACACAAACTTCCCCTTTTACTCTCAACACAAACAAATGACAAATTTCATTCTGCTAGGGCTAGAAAAGCAGCATGACTATTCCAACAAAACAATCTGCACCAAATGATTATCATAATACTTGTAATCATTTCAGAATAGCTGAAGCAAGCTATAGTTAGGTTGTTGTGGAAGCGTTACCACAATGTTGTTTTGACTATCTGAGGCCTGCGTTCTTGCTTTCGCCAGCGAGGGCTGCTCAAAGTTGTATACCCCCAGAGCCTGCCAAGCTTTGAGTGAGGGAATAGACCACTTCCTCTGGTCTTTACATGTGATCTGCTTGATTTTAATGAGGCTGCCAAGACCCCCTGTGATGTGACTGGGAGCGCCAGTGGGGGCGGGTGGGGCCTGGAGTCCTTCGAGAAAGACAAGGAAAGAAAACGAAAGAGTGCCGGCATTATTTTGGTGTTAAAACCCATCCCCTCCTCCACATTCGGCTGCTCTTCGAAGGCAGATGTTTTATTAAGCAGGTTCAGGGGTTCACAGTGGACATAAGGGAGTGTGTCAATCATGTAAGAAATATTAGATGTGGAACTACAGTGTACAGCGGGCCCCTTTGCTTATTAGATATGTCAAGCAAGCATCCTAAATTCAACGATTTTCTACAATGCACTACACATTGGAATGTTTTAATTAAATGTAAATGCATGTGCCCTTGTAGACTAATGCTGCCATTATGGAGCAAGTATAAAAAATGGCTTTTCAAATTTTAGACTAGTGTTATGAAGTATTTACGACATGCTTTAGTACTCATAGTTTAGCTAAATCCATTCTAATGGTTAGAATTTGTGTTGTATTTTTTTTATATAAAAGCCATTTTGCATCTCCAGGGTTTAAATTTGTGCTTGAATCTCTGGGTTTTAATTAGCAGTGTTTGTCATAAGACACAAATATTTTATATTGTTGCAATTATAAATGTGTAATTACACTGTTGAGTTCCTGTGTGGCTCTGATCAAATGCTAATAGGCACATTTAATAAAGGGTTTCACAGGTAACGTATCTTCATTTGAACATCTGTTTTTTTTCCCCCCAAGTGACGTTTAGCCTTAATAGAAAATAGATAGAGAGGGGGCATCCTAGAGACGTATAGGAGTTTTTTGGGGAGTTCATTTTGACAGTGAACTAATTTGTAACAAGCACTGTCCTCTATCCACAACAGATTTTAAAACACCAGGTTTCATGCTCTTGCTGACTTTGTAAGAGAAAACGTGGGCATTAAACACTAAATGACTGAGGATCACACACCAACTGACTTTTCAAGTTGTTCTGAAAACAGATGCATGACAAATTAAAAGAACATGTGCTCTAAATTCAGATCAACATGTTTGATATCCTCAGACTGATTGGAAATTAAGGTCTGAAGCTAAATAATCTGAGTATGTACCCATCATACACTACGCATTTTTATGTGAAATCTGTCAACTCCGACTGCCTGAGATCTGCACACTGACTCTGACTTTCAGCAACTAGCATCAACTCACCCAGACTGCAAATCAGGGCACAAATCTATGTGTTTCCTAGACAAAAACAAAAACACATAGCATATTAGCATTTTATAAACAAATGCTTCTTTTAAAAAAGCGATTGGTTGTTTTAACTGAGAGGCGGGACTACTAAGCATTACTGTAGCTCATTCGTTATTATATGAGTGGTCTGTCTCTTTTTGGTGTCTCTGGTTATTTCTCCTTCTGTATGATCAAACTGTGAATGTTTTTATTCAAACGGACGTTATAATCTATAACCCATTTTCTATTGGGCTCGCACCTTATTAAACTTTTATTTTTTTGGCTAAAGATGAGCATTATTTCTTATCCAGCCTAAAGCCAAATGCAATGCCGCGTTTCTGTTACTACCCTGCAAAACATTCAGCATCTGAAAAATGATTTCCAAACATGCTTTTGCCGCATACATAAACCATACAATGTTCGCCGCTTCATTTCACTTAAAAAGTCAAAGAACGGGATAAGTGCTTTGATGGTGTCGGAATTGTCTCGGCAGGTCGATGCCTCCTCTGGACCCCCTGTGGAATATGTAATTAGACTTCATCCCACGTCGAGGGCAAGAATCATACACGATGACTTTCTGGGGGGCAGGAGGTGATAAAATTATAATACATCTCTTTAAATTCTACCCCTTGCAAAGGAAAGATGAGATTTATTCTGCAAGGCCGAATAGGGATGAGTGTGTATGTGTCTGTGTGGACCGCCAGGCCTTCATAGCAATTAGGCCATGAAGAGAGTGGATGAGAGGGAGAGAAAGAAACACGGAAAAGACAGGCATCAGGAAAAGGCAAGCGCAGCATCTTCAATCGTCCTGTGCGATGCCTTCATTCCTCTTGCTAATGGGCTCCATCATCATTCCTGGGCATGTACAACCAGAAGCCCCTGAAACTCATTCTAATGCGGCCTGTTAATGTGCTGCTCAGGCGGAGTTAACAACCTCTCATGTATTCAGAGAGTGGCTGAAAACGCACACTTACACACACACGTCAACATACTGCAGTGTATGCCCGGCATCTGTTCTAGTCACGGTGCCTTTGTGAGAATTAGGGCCACTTTAAGACTTCCCACACTTGATTTCTGTGCCTGAAAGACCTTGATTTGCTGGAGTATTTAGTGTAATACTGGTGCTGTTTGACCATCCAGCGGTGACATTTGCTAGGATTAGGGTGACTACATGAACATTTTTAACATTTAGATTTTAATCATTGTTGCATTTTGTTCAAATATTAATCAAAACAAGGATCATATCTGGCACTTTTGAATTTTAACTCACTTTAAATGTGTTTATCTCTATTACTAGTTCATTTAATGTATCCACTAACAGTGTATATACATGCAGGAGAATTTTATTTTTTTTCCTGAAAAATCATGAACAATTCCACCACAGCATTTTTTAGAGGTAATCAGAGTTATTTTAGTATTATTCATATACTATTATAGTATTTTATTTAGCGTTTAGTTTTATGTTTTCAGTTTTATGATTTAAAAATTGTGCCATGTGATTTTGCAATTTGTTTGTACAGTTCTTTTTTATTTCAGTTTTAGTTTCAGAAATACTTACAGTAAGTACTTAAACTTATTTTCATCTAATATTTATATGCATTTTATTTCAGCTTTATTTCAATTGCAGAAAAAATAGTTTAAACAGTATTAGTTAACAGTAACAACACTGGTTTTAATAATAATGATGGTAATAATAACTCCTTTTCCTCTTGCTAAGGCTAATCATTGTTAGCATTTTAATTATCCTAAATAAACACAATTAAATACAAAATAGCTTGATTCAAAATGACACAGTAAAAGTATCATTTTCACAAGATAAATTTACCTAATTTTTCTATTTTTCTTTCTCTTTGCACATCACAGTTCTCATTCATCTCAATCATGCTTTTCATTAGTGCATTCTCATTGGTAACAAGTACACTAACTTTTGAAAAAAAGGGGAAAAGTTGTTGTGATTGAAATGACAGCACAGCTTTGGGCTAGTTTTAACATTTGAGATTAAAAAGTATATATATATAATATAATCATCATGGGCGACAAGAAAAAAAAATATATAAATGAAATAAATAAATAAAAGCAAAATAATTGTTTAAGATGTAAGCATCAAAACAATGCCCTACCGTATTGCAACGCATCAAAGCAGTCAATCCAACTAGTGATGCGCGGATGGCGGTTATATCCGCGGGTCGGGTGGGTTGGGTAATAAAAAAAATTGCATTCTGATTATTTGCGGGTGGGTCACTTGTGGATAAGATAAATCCAGTGGTGTATAAAGTACCTGAAAGCCATACTCAAGTAAAAGTACAGATATCTTACCAGAAAATGACGTTGGTAGAAGTTGAAGTCACCGTTTAGAATATTACTTGAGTAAAAGTCTTAAAGTATGTGATATTTATTGTACTTAAGTACGAAAAGTATTTTTTAAATCTTAAACGTACTTAAGTATTGAAAGTAAAAGTACAAGTAAATGCAAAATGGAACAGAAGCAAATAAATAATATATATATATATATATAATGTTCACACACAGCTTGAGTAGCAAGATTGTGTTCAGTTTTAACTCTTTCTTCCATTTTGCATTTTTGGGTAAGAATAAGAAGCACTTCATCCAATACTTAGTGTCTTTCATTCCAACATAAGAAAACATTTCTGGAATCTGCATCTGAAATGGCATAATATATCTCAGAGGGGACATGGATGCATTTAACCTGCAGTTACAGATGGATAAATAATGTTTTGTTTTTAACATAAAACGTTGAATACTGATATTTGAAATGATTTAAAACAAGAAAAAAATTGTCTAAATGTGAAATTAAAACGGCCAGTAGGTGACAGCAAGTGACTGTTAATGAGTGAGTCATTGA
>NW_015557171.1:52243-52510 GCF_001515605.1 Sinocyclocheilus anshuiensis
TGTAAGTCACTTATTTCTAACTTTACTGAACTTGTATAAAATTATTATTAAATTAGTTATGCTGATATCTGCAGAAAAACGGTACTCTTTGTGATATAGATTATGTTAACTATATTAAATTATATAAATATAAAAAGCATACAGAAGCATTTTTGCCGTATACAATTTAGAATTCCTGGAATTTGGAGTTTTAATAGACTAAAAATCAACGTGCGTGCACTCTCTGTGTGTGATCTGGTGATATAGCCTACTTGATAATGTCCGATC
>NW_015557171.1:53153-54858 GCF_001515605.1 Sinocyclocheilus anshuiensis
GCCAGACCACTGATTCGTCAAACCTGCTTTCCTGCAGTCCGTGTTCTTCTGACTTCTGACTATTTTGTAGTAAGTAACGAATATGCTTCGGGGAAATGTATCGGAGTAAAAGTAACAGTTGGCTGAAATATTAAAACTCAAGTAAATAGATACTCCCAAAATATACTTAAGTACTGTAACGAAGTATTATTACTTCGTTACATTACACCACTGGATAAATCATTAATGGTGCGAATATTAACTACATTTTCTAAAATATGTTTTAAATAGGCTACAGAAATTGAATAAACTGTAAATTAACATTAAAGTTATTCAACAAAACATTATTTAGTCAAGAGCAGTGAGGGATTTTCTCTGTTTTTTTTTTGTTTGATTAACATTAATGACAGACAGCACAGCTTTATTAGGCCTAGTTCACGGATCCAATACTGATACACGCGTTTTCTTTCGCAACTGTTTACATTAACTTAAGACAAAACCGACAGTGCTTATGAGGATACTCGTGAGGACAACAATTTTGATGTCATTTTGTGTGTATTTAGCCACTTAAGCGCAACAAGCTTTAAGCACTTAAGCGCAACAAACTCAATTTGACGCGCAGCGCACTCTTTGGATGTGACTGTGAGCGCACAGAAAAGCGCCTCTGGAGCACGAGAGTACCGAATGGCTTAAAAAGACGTGAACATAATACATTTTTGTGACGATGCAATAGGCTAATGTGGCACATTAGGCAAGTGACAATTCTGTCAACTGTATCTAAACACGAGCTAAAGTCTTGTATCGCAGCGTGCAGCAGATGCGCCGATGTGAAGAGAAGGAGAGAGAGGACGCGGTACAGCTGAATCACTCATGCTGTTTTCAAATGATTGATTTGATCTGATGGTTTGTGTGGACTTATTTACTCATCTAACCTACACGCTATATTTAATAAATGTTTTGCAGCAATTTCCATCATTTTAAAGTCGAAAGCTGCGGGAATGAGTAATGCGATATATGCGCAATCCTGCATCCAAATTCAGGACCTGATTAAACGTCTCTAGGTTACGTATGTAACCATGGTTCCCCGAGGGAACGAGACGCTGCGTCGAAATCGCTTTGGGAACGTCCCTGCGTGACCGCGTTCTGAAGCACGTGTAAAATCAGTCCAATGGAGCAGCGAGACGTCACGAGCGGGGTGACGTGAGCGCCAGGAAGTATAAAAGCGCATCCGGCAGAGCGCAAGTTAGCTTCAGGATGGCAGGGGTATCAATGAACCTCCGTGAGGGCACTGAGGAGGATTGGGCACCGTATACTGAGATGTTATCCTTTCCTCCCCAGGTGGGGCTGCCCTCAGGGACCCGACAATGGTAGGACCATTTACCCGAGGTCCTCTTAGACAAAATAACGGTCCGCAGATCCGTTTTGGCCTTATGAGGAGCTTGACGGCTTGGGCTGCTCCCGTTCAGCATCCCCACCCCTGAGCAGGTCAGCCTGGTATGCTTGTAACACCGCCATGGTGTGCAAACATGCGCCAGCCTGACCTGCCGCCGTATAAGCTTTCCCAACCAGACTCGATGTAAGCCTAACGGGCCTGGTGGGAAGCTTCGGGGCCTTCAGGGACGATGCTGAGGATGGGGAGAGATAGCTCGCAAGCGTCTGCTCCACCACTGGCATCGCCCCATATCCCTTATCATTCAGCCCCACGATGTTCTTTTGAATAATTCGA
>NW_015557171.1:55258-56676 GCF_001515605.1 Sinocyclocheilus anshuiensis
GGTTTTTCATGACCGTACGAACCCTGAATGTGACGATCGGGTGTGGGTCGGGTGCGGTTATCTAAATCAGATAAAAATATAGGTGCGGGTGGATAATTTATTTGAAGCTGCGGATTTGGGTGACGTTTTAGCTCATCCGCGCATCACTAAATCCAACACAGTCAATAATAACTTAAAGAGGTTGCCACCGTTTAGTAAACTGTGGAGCTTTGACTCTTGCTGCTGACTTGAATGGTAATGCTTCCCGTTTGTCAGTTGATGGCCTTTCATTTTTAACCAGAAATGTGCACGCTGCTTTTCTGATGTTCACTGAAGTTTTCCATGTCTTTTTCCCGTGTCACTTGAAATGTTTCCGTTTTGAATCGTTGTTACTAAAGGCGAGACACGTGAGGAAAAAATAAACGATCAGTTGTGGGACAATATTTTGTCATAAATCGCATAGGCCTAACATTCATTGCTGAATTTTCTACCGTCCGTTACTGGAAATTAAATTAAATTAATGGTTGATATGTCCCGATCTCAATAAAGTTTAGGCTACACATGCTTTTGGTCCGTGAATTAGACCTCGCTCGGGACGCGCGCTGTCTGTGGAGGTTTGGCCAGGACCGGTTCCAGAATTAAATCAACATATTTTATGTTCCATCCATTGCCAATCACTAATATTTCGAGAGTGAATTTGCGGATGTCATTCCCGAAACTTGAAGGGTGTAGCCTATGTGTCCAAAAAACGAAAGTTTTATACAAATACTGAATGGATTATACCCTAGAAAGAGCGCAAAGCGCGCTCCCTCCACAGGGCAGCTCTGTGGACGAATGCATCCAGTGCTCACACTGGATACATACAATTAAGCTTCTGCTGGTCTGGCTCCCCGAAGGGAGGAGGACTGAAGGCCTGAAGTACGATGGGCTGCGGGGCAGATGAGGGGACTTTAGGGACATATCCCACTCGAGGGTACAGAAATGCTTTGGCCAGACCGGGCGCAAAATCAATATAGGAAGGGGCCACAGATAGGGCCTATAAATCCCCAACTCTCTTAAGAGAAGATATCGCCAGAAGAAAGGTAGTCTTTATCGTAAGGTGGCGATCAGAAATCTCTTCGATAGGTTCGAATGGAGGCTTACAGAGAGCTTCTAGCACCACTGCCAGGTCCCACGTGGGGACGCGAGATCGTACGAGAGGCCTCAGCCTCAGCGCACCGCGGAGGAAACGTGTAACCAAGGGGTGTCTTCCCACTGAGAGGCCACCGAGAGGGGCGTGGTAGGCTGCAATGGCCGCCACGTAGACCTTCAGGGTGGAGTTGGTTAACCCTGTAGAGAAACGGGCCTGCAGGAACTCCAGTACTGTACCGACTGGGCAGTTAGCTGGGTCGAGGCTGGCGGTCTCTACACCAGGAAGTGAAAAGTTTCCACTTCAACGC
>NW_015557171.1:56781-59004 GCF_001515605.1 Sinocyclocheilus anshuiensis
GCTCAAGGCTATGGAATAGCATCCTGATCCACCACTTAGCATAAGCTTCTGAGGCCTCGGCCTCAGCGCACCGCGGAGGAAACGTGTAAGAAGAGGGTGTCTTCCCACTGAATGGCCACCGAGGGGGGCGTGGTAGGCCGCAATGACTGCCACGTAGAACTTCAGGGAGGTGTGGGTTAACCCTGTAGAGAAACGGGCCTGCAGGAACTCCAGTACTGTACCGACTGGGCAGTTAGCTGGGTTGAGCTGGCGGTCTCTACACCAGGAAGTGAAAAGTTTCCACTTCAACGCGTACAGTTTCCTCGTGGAGGGAGCTCTGGATTGGAGGATGGTCTCAACAGCCTCAGTTGAGAGACCAGAAGCTACTAGTTGTGCCCCCTCAGGGGCCACACCCATAACTTCCACAGCTCTGGGCGGGGGTGAAAAATCGTGCCCTCTGCCTGTGAGAGGAGGTCCCTTCTGACGGGAATCTCCCAAGGAGAGCCGTCGAGAAGGGAAATCAGGTTCGAGAACCATACACGGCCCGGCCAGAACGGGGCTACTAACAGTAGACGGACTCCGTCCCAGCGCACTCTCTCCAGGACTCCCGGGAGCAGAGCGATAGGGGGAAAGGCATACAGACGAAGCCTCGGCCACGTCTGTACCATGCTCGGAGAGAACCAGAGGGGACAGTGCGATGTCATCTGAGTCACAAACAGGTCCACCTGAGCCTGGCCAAAAACTCTCCATATATGCTTCATCACCCACACAAGGATCTGGTGTGCCAACTTGTACAAGGGGCGCGAACGCAGACCTCCCTGGTGGTTGATGTAAGAGACCACCGCTTAGGTCTGGGAGAAAGTGTTTCAGTGCATGCAGCACGGCCAGCATCTCCAGACAATTGATATGCCATGTCAGATGGCGACCACGCCACAGACCGCGGGCAGGGTGGCCTCTCATGACCGCACCCCAACCGGTGAGGGACGCATCTGTCGCTAGCATCACGCGGCGACAAGGAGCTCCCAGCACCGGGCCCTGAGCCAAGAACCAAGGTTTCCTCCACATGTCTAAGGCACGAAGGCACCTCCGCGTGACCTTGAGCATGCGAAGCGGGTTTGCCCTCGGGGAGAACCCCTTGTTCTTGTGCCACCACTGTAGGGGTCTCATGTACAGGGCTCTCCGCTCTGACTGAGCTAATATCAACCAATCGTCGATGTGGTTGAGTCGTGAAAGTGTACTTGCTTGAGTGTTAGCATTCTGAACTTCAGTCGCATGACTGAGTGGTTCAATAGGCGCAGATCTAAAATGGGACGCAACCCCGCATCCTTCTTCGGAACAATGAAGTAACGGCTGTAGAACCCGGAGTCTATCTCGTGCGGAGGGACCACCTCGATGGCCTCCTTCCTTAAGAGAGTAACTACTTCTTGTTCTAATACCAGAGCTTGCTCGGGACCCACTAGCGTGGGGGTGACCCCGTTGAATCGAGGCGGACGAGAACCGAACTGGATTCCGTAGCCTCTTTCTACAGTACACAGGACCCATTGAGATACTTTTGGCAGTAGCTTCCACGCTGCTAAATAATCTACTAAGGGAATCAGTCTCTCGAGACTGATCTCTGGTGTGCCCAGAACTAGATACCTCTGTAGAGGTAGCGAGCCTCTTTCTACCGCTACGTTTCAGGGCGGTAACTGAGAGAAGCGCTCGCCGGAGACTGCTGCACCCTGGAACAAGGCAGGGTTGGCAGACCGACCTCCTGAGGGCACTGAGGAGAGACGGGCACCGTGTAATGCGGTGTGAACCTCTCTTCGCGGGCTTCCGAAACCCCGAGAGCGGGCGCCGGATCTGGTGATTAGGAAGCAGATCCATACGCGAAACCCACGAGCACAGCCACCGCTCCGCTCCACCTCGGCGAAAGCGGGGCCGGCACCACGAGGAACGCTAGTGAAGGCTCCCTCCTCAAAGAGAGCCCTCTGAGAGTGAAGCAAGGCAGTAACAACTGTGCTTCGCTCCCAAGCAAACCACGCACAGGCTATGTGTATCCCCACTCGTGATATAACGTGGGCAGGGAGGAACACACAACCAATAACGTGGCTTGCTCTCGCCTTTGAAATGCTTTGTCTTTGCATGAGCTTTAGACATAGCTGGAGCTTATAGACTTTTCACAATTGACGGACAACAATAAATATGACTGACACACACAGAGCGCTTCGCTGAATGACAGAAAGCTGACGCTGGCTCCGCCGC
>NW_015557171.1:59063-63408 GCF_001515605.1 Sinocyclocheilus anshuiensis
AAACGGGTGGGGGGTTTTTGGGGGGGGGGGGGGGATGGGGTATACTTTATACTGTATGCTGTACTAAAATTATTTCAACACTTTTTATATAATACCATAATTTTAAACATTAAATTTATATTTTATTGTAGCTTTTAAAAATGTTTTATTTTGAATAGAAAAAAATTACATTAACTAGGATGGATGAAAATGTATAAACGACATTTAAAAAGTAGCAAAAATAAATTTCATGGTAAAGGCATGGTAAATTTTTTTTAATTAACTCATTTTAAATGTGTTAGTTGTATTAAAAAAATAAATAAGTAAAAAAATCAACCCCTGGGACATAAAAGTGCCTAAAGTTGAGGAAACACCTGTAGCTGTCCAGGAAGACATTGCTCATAACTTTAGTTCACAGACACCTCACGTAGCACTGCTCCCTTCACTTTTCAACCCTGCCAACAAAATCTATCACCTGTATCTGTTCAGATGTACTTCACAATATTCCGAAACCAGAGTGCACTGAGCATTTGGCTGTCTGGACCGTCCCACTGCACACAAAATGAAATGGGATGAATCACTGTTTTTCTCGATCCATCTCACCCCCACTGTCTCCCTCGATCACTCGTTCAATCGCTCAGCCATGACTAGAGCACACATGACAGCCTGACCAGCAGCAGTGTTTACCCAGAACCACCCTCTTCCTTCCCAGGTGGAAGAATAGGAGGAGTGAAAGTACTTTTAAAGTGACGTATCTTCAAGAAGACGCGGACATGGCCTGACGTGGGCTCGGCAGACTCGGGAGAGTAAGATGGCATTTAAGAGTAGCCAACAACAATGGGAAAGCAATGTTTTAATGTCTGACCGGCATCCTCTAAACATGGCTTTTCCATCTGAGAGCTTCTGCGCGCTGAGTCAAGTGCACTAAATGTGCATGAAAGAGCTGAAGCCCCTCAGGAACACACTGTCTGATACCCACAAGAATCAACTGGCCTTTAAATCCAGCGCTCTGCTGAGCAGAAGAAAACTGAGCCCTTAAAGCACTTTGTGCCAGCTCTTTAACATGCCGAAGGCACTGACAGACAAACTGCACAGTGGCTGAGTCTGAATAATGGAACTTGCTCCGTGTCATCATGTTGTGTGTTACATTCCTTCATTTCATTCCCCACCTCCTTTGTCAACATTCTTTTCCCCTTAGCATCTGTTCTCAAAATAGATTCACAAAGCTTTGATAAAAACATTACTCTTGTTTGCATTGTTGTGCATCTTCTGCTGCGGATGTGTTGATTTATGTTGGTGGGATTATAACAGATGGGTTTTTTTTGAAGTGAGGTTACTGAGCATGGACGGATGCCATTTAACATGGAGTGACAGCAGGGGTTTGACCTTTTGGTCTTGGTTGCAATTTCGGGAAGCGTTATTCACTTTTGCAAGCTGATGATATGCTCATGGCTCAGCAGTTTTTTTTTTTTTTTTATCAATGGCTATGTGTGTAATATGCAATTCACATATGATTCTATGCTTAGAAGCATCCTTTTCTAATACATAAAGACATTATTTATTTTTGTATGTGATAAGCTAAATTGATAAAGCAAGCAAAATAATCACTTCAAACTAATAATATTATGTGTAATACCCCTGAACTTTTGTTGAATTTTGTTGAATATTATGTATTTTATCGATATGTTATCTATGTATGTATGCAAATAAATAAATTAATAAATCAAATTTTATTTTATTTATTTTTTTGGTCAATTTAACCTCTATAATGTTATCTGTGCTGAAATATTTTAAATTAAATTATATTATTATTATTATTTTACTTTCAATTATTTTGACATTTAGAAAATATTCATCTGAAGGCCTACCGTTTTTTTAATGCAGTTGAACCCATTTTACAATTCATTTATTTTCTATCCATTGTGCATGCAAATCAATAGTCAACAGCTGAGCAAGTGATACATCATTACCTGCAACTGAGATGAGTGTGTACAGATTTTTATGTGTGGCAATACACTCTTAAAAATAAAGGTGCTTCACAATGCCATGGATAGAAGAACCTTTTTATCTAAATGGTTCCATAAAGAACCTTTAACATCTAAAGAACCTTTCTGTTTCACAAAAGGTTCTTTGTGGCGAAAGAAGGTTCTTCAGGTTATAAAAAGGTAAGAAAGCGATGGTTCTTTAAAGAACCTTTGACTGAATGGTTCTTTGTGGAACCAAAAATGTTTCTTCTATGGCATCGCTGTGAAGAACCTTTTAAGCACCTTTATTTTTAAGAGTGTAAGTCAAAAGTAGACGTTCTATATGCATCTGCTGCTTTGTGACAGCTTTTATGCAGAGTAAATTTAAGGAATGTCCTGTATGTTAGTGCATTCTGACTTAATTCTCCAGGAATTGCAGCACTCTCAGAATGACGGCTCAACAGCTGTGTAATATTAAAATTGAAAGTTCCAAATGATTAACTTAAATTCTTCCCTGCTCCTCACTGTTTGGTCCTCGCAACTGAGAAAACAAATATTTTCCAGCGAGTGGCATTTCGGTTGTGAAGTACATGTGTCCCGCAGCTCTGTTTCTACATCCTGTCACATTAATCATTCAAAGCACTCAATATAAATATTACAACTAATAGCTTCACTATTCAGCTATTACTCCATCATTCCCTGAAATCATCATTAAACATTCAGAGCCTTTTAGAAAATTTACACTCTTGAATTTGATGGCAGGGAGAGGAGGCTATCAGAGCGAGAGACCCTGGAAGCTTAAATAATAGTGGAAAGCTGTTTATGGAACATGCTTTATTTATTCATCATCTCTGAGTAAAGGCTTCAATTCAGAGAGAAAGAGAGAGTAAAGAGAAAGACAGAAAGGAGAGGAACTGGGGGATTCAGAAAGAGGTACAGGCAGGAAGAGAGAGACTGAGAGGAAAAGGCTGAGAGAGAAAAATCAAAGCAGAGCTATCAAGGAAAAATGCTGAAACATAACACTTCCCACACTGTTGAAGGGTAGCAGGAAAGTAAAAGTGATAGACGTGCTCTTCCCCGTACAAGGTCAATCAATGGAAGGACTGGGGGGCCAGGAGCAGCTAATGGATTGTGAGAAGGCAGCTACAGTTATTATGAATGTTTAAAGTACCTTCAGCAGTTGAGACGGCAATAAATCAATGAGGACTTATTGGGGGGTGGGGGGGTGAATCAATTATGCACACTTTAAAACATTTAATGACACATAATGAAGAGGTCCCGGGATGGCTGGGTGCACAACAGCGAGCAACATTTTCGGAAACGTCACTAAGATGAGCACTAATGAAGGATGCGTTAAGGACGATAGCTCTGACAGTGCTGCTAATACAACTGATGGAAAATATTACATTCGATCAAACTTCCCTTTATACAGTACATTCAATAAAATGACCGGCGGCTATAATGTGGCCAGTCGGACCTCTTAAAAACCAACCAAATTAACAAAAAATAGAAAAAAATATCTCCTAAATGTTTTTCTCAGCGCAGGAGGAAGCAAATCGTTTCCACATTCTCCCTCGAGATGCTCTTTTATTCTCTTTCTCGAAAATGGCCCCATAATGAAAAATGAAAACGTGACATTTTCTAAAGCTCATTATAGGGATAGCCTCAGGCTTTCCCCTGTGGCACTAATCTAGATGCATTGAGCTCAAAACAATGTTTAAGTAGAGCCACAGCACATTAAAAGAGTCTGAGTAAACCTGTCCCCCCTCTCCGTGCCCTGTTCCTCTCAGAGCCCATGACCCAGCCCTCCCATGTATTTAAGCTTTTTGTGGCTGTAGGGGATGTTTATGTTTAATGGATGACTCTTCATGCAGTACTGTCTGCTTCAACGCTACCACTATAGCCGTGGCACTACAACACTTAGCAGCTCATTTGCAATATTTAAACAATTATCCTCCATCTGTTTGGGACTCATGGATGGTGTTTTTCCATAAACACATATTTAGTGTAAATTAGTGTATCTCAACTGGTGGGTCACAGCTCAAAATTGCAATAAAATGTGTGTAGTTAAGGATAGGATAGGCTTAGCAAGCATATAATGCTTCCCACACTCTTAAAACTAAAGGTTCAAAATATTATTTTCGCAGCAGTAGAAGGTTCTCAGAGCAATGCCATACAAGAACCATTTTGGGTTCATCAAAGAACCTTTCAGCGAACAGTTCTTCAGTTTTTTTTCTTACTGTAAAGAACATTTGAATTATCTGAAGAACCTTTTTCCACTATTAAGAACCTTTTGTACATTTGAAAAGTTCCATCAATTTTAAAGGTTCTTGAGAACCATAGTTCCCTTTCAGTCGGTCACTCTCGACGTCACGTCGGATGACCGACGAATTGGGATCTCG
>NW_015557171.1:63628-63935 GCF_001515605.1 Sinocyclocheilus anshuiensis
CTTTTCGCTGCGGAGCCGAGCGGTTCTATCGTTCTGCTCCTGACCTTCTGCTTAGAGAAAAAGCTACAGTCAAGCACGCTCTTCGTGGGCTCTCGTGCTGGTGATACGGCGCTTCAGCGGTGGTGGTTTTCCCGTGTAGAGTGGGTTGCACACATCAGGCTGCACTACCCCCTGTGTGTGTTGCAGACGGCCATCTCCCCTCTGCGCTTCAGCACACTAAAAGAGCACACTACATCCTGCCCCGGCGTGCAGCTGCTGCCTCCACCCGGCCGCCGGTGGCAGCGCCTCAGCCCGCTCGTCGCCGAGG
>NW_015557171.1:63974-70296 GCF_001515605.1 Sinocyclocheilus anshuiensis
GGTCATCCGACGTGACGTCTCCGTTCCCTCCTTCAGGGAACGAGGGTTACCATACGTAACCGAGACGTTCTGTCATGAAAACTCTCGGAGGGATTGACATGGTAATGTACATGACAATGTTAATGTATTTGGTCTTGGCGGAATAGATCTGCTACGCTGCTGCTGCTGCAGAGCAAGTACCGAGACTTGCTACTGCCAATACATCCACAACATGCTGCTGTGAGCATGTAAGAAATATTGCTGCTGCAAATATAACATACATGAAATAACTCCCATATAGCATACATGAACCACCTCATAGCAGATCTATACAGGTGGAGAGCTGGGGAAGGTGGAGGGTTTCTGAAGCAAGCTGCAACTGCTACGGCAAGCACTAGTCATATATTTGAATGTTGAGCAGCGAGCCCATTGGCTACCGATACAGGAGAGAACCAATCAGCTGTGCCATGTGATAATGATGTCATTAGGTGAGATTGAGTTAGACCTATCGGACTGCGCCATCTAGAGTTTTATGCCAGAACTCTGTATATGCCAATAAAGAACCTTTTGTTGTGAAGAAAAATTCTACTAGAAACTGATTTTTGAAGTAGTTGATAAAACAAAGATTATTGGAGTACATTTTAGAAAATACTGTTTCAGTTTTCTACTTCAAAATTGAACATTTAATTCAATGTGTTATTTGCAGTTTCTTTCTAATTGTATGTGTGAAAGTTAATAACCGTTTGTAATTGTGTGTGAAATTTAATAGGAATCTCTGAGTGAAAATAGTTTTTTACACCTAAGTTTTTTCTTTTTTTCAGTGTGCATTTTGGCAGAAATTCTTCTAACACTTGGTAGGATCAATCAAAATTGTGCTGACAGCTACATGTCAGGTTGTGTCACATAACTTCATCCGCAAACTATGAACTATGCAAGGTAAAACAACAACAAACTACATTAAATATGGTTCAGTTGCAATGCGTGATAAGTTGAACAAATTCTAGAGATATTTAGAAAACTAATTGATTTTACTATTCAACCTAATCATATTTTACTGATGAATTCAGCCTAAGCAGTTCATAGTAATATTACAGCTTGATCTCATTAGTATTTGTAGCAATATTTGTAATTATTACACACAAGTCCACATTTAGATATATACTTAAATGTATGGACTTTATATAGGGGCATGTAAAATTTATGTGCAAATATTTGCATATTCACAGCTTTGGAATGATCATTAAAATGTTTACAAATGCCTCATGGGCAGCACTGAGACAACCTCACTCCTACCCTAAACCTTATTACTTCTCAAAAGTATAGAAATGTAACAGGCCGATACATGGGCATTGACAATAATTTTTAGTTACAATATACCATTGTAGATATTGATATTTAAGCACATACAGTAACTAAAAGTTTTTGATATGCGTTTTAGATTCAAATCACTGTGTGTTATTAATATATATTTCAGTGTATTTTTCAACACATGAAAATGTATGTGTGCTAGAACCACACTTTCCATACGAATACCTTCAGTTACTAATGAGATCACATTGAATATTAATACATTTCAGTGTTTGATATTATGGACATTTTGTACGATAAACAATTTTGACACTGTGTTGCATCTCCACTTAATATCTAGTGTAAAATCTGCATCCTGAAGCCAAGCCAGCTGAACACCACTTCTGTAAATGTGTTAATTTCTCATACATATTTTTATCCTTTAATGAGCATCATTTGAGATTGGAATTACTGTACTGCATGAAAAGGTAATATTTCAATAGATAAACAGGTGTTCAGGGGGAAAAAAAACTACAAGTACATAAAATCAATATAAAAGTATGTGTGGTGGATTTTGGTCAGTTTGTATGTTGTTTACATGTAGTGCTGTAAATTCATTTTTCATTACTTTGGCTCAGGCATCAATCCCATTGACAATTCCTTCCAGATGTTTCTGTCAGTCCCGTGGGTGTTTTAGTATCTTTGGCTGTCATACTCATCACCAAGCGCACATCTGTCCCGTCCATCTCAATCAGACAGAGTCTGTGAGAACAACCTCTTTATCACGACCGATTAAGAAGAGATTCTGCTTTTCGGCTCTTCAGATTTGATTAAAATTGAATCTTTTCATCTCAAGCAACATAAGCGATATGGACTGTACTGGAACAACCCCTGTCATCAGTGTCATGCTGGAATGCATATAGGGTATTAATTTGTCCATAAACGTTATGCTGGTAGGCTATTTTAACTCATTTTCAGGTTAACTTCTCAAAATATACTCTACTGTTCAAAACATTATTATTTTTTTCCCCTATGCTCACTAAGACTGCTTTAATTTGATCAAAATATAGTAAAAACTGTAAAATTGTGAAACATTATAATTTAAAACAACTGTTCTATTTTAATATATTTTAAAATGTAACTTATTCCTGTAATGGCATATATGCATTTTAGCAGTTATTATTTGGGTTTTCAGTGTGACAAGATCCTTCAGAAAGCATTCATGCTGACTTATTTTTTTATTTATTTTTTTAAATCACAGTTGAAAATGATAGTGCTGCTTAATATTTTTATGGACAATACATACCATGATATATACATCTTTTGCAGGATTCTTTGCTGAATAGAAAGTAAAAAATAGCAGCATTTATTTGAAATAGAAATTGTAATAACAAAGTAAAGTCTTTGTCTATTTTGACAAATTTAATTAATCCTTTCTGTATAAAAGTATTATGCAGAATTGATTCTCTTTTTCTTTTCTTTAAAAAAATGTACTGACACTAAACTTTTGTATTGCACCTGGGTGAAATTTTGACATAATATTTTAATGTTGTTCTAAAGCTATATGTATTTATTTCTTCTGCTGAAAAAAAAAACAGTATTTTGAAAAAAGTCAGGTGTTCTTTTTGTCTATACACTCTAATGATTTTTTAAACAACATATATTTTTTATGTTTGGCAGAAAAAATAAACTAAAAAACTAAAATAAACAGGTTTGAAATTACATCAAGTAAATTATGAAAAACATTTAATTCTTCAGTGAACTAGTGTAGTGAAATAATGTCACCAGATTCAAATGACTGTTGAAGGTTTGATAAAATCTAATTATTATAATATACTGTTGTTTACAGGTACCACACTCAAGACCATTTCCGAACAGCAACCAGCAAACGCTCTGTACTGTCAGACTGAACGGTTGGACCTGCGAAGAGAGCGATGGACAGGAGTTAAAGACTGCACATCAGCCAAGCGATTAGTGGAGGAGAGCAGCGTGTGGGGGAAGAGTGAGTGACAGGCGGTTCGTGGCCCTGTGCAGGTAGACGTTCATGCTTGGCTGAGCTGCACTCAGACAGGGGAGATGACCCGGAGTTTGGCCAAAATGTTTACTGGCAGATGTGTTTTAAAGGAATCCTCCTTAGCTGGTCATGGCAGCGGAAAATACCCTGCTGTTCAGCGCATCTGCAACACTCCACTTGTCCACGGTTCTACCTACAAGAATCCTGACCTTTTAAAAAGAAATGATGGAGAAGCTGGCCATGCCTTGGATTCCTCTTTTTCTTTCTCTTTCTCTCACTCCCCCTTTTTCCTTTCTTTTTTTCCATACCATTGAACCCCTGTCTATGTTAGGTTTGAAGGCAAATTCTTTCCCCCCTTTGCACCCTGTTTCACATTACTTTTAAATCTAGTGCTGGCCCGGCCTGAGCCCCTCGGCTCTTGGCTTCTGTGCAGCGGTTTGCGTCAGAAGTTACGATTTGTGATGCGCAGATGACATGAGCAGGGAGTTGCTGGTGGCTGTTCAGACGCTTTTGTAAAGCAAAGCCTGTAATGTGTTATGCGATGTGACTGGAAACCAGTATCAGCACCAGCAAACTGCTGTTTTCCCAACATACAATAGAGTGTCTGTATACTGGTTAGGGTGATGGACGGATCACCATATGGTAGAGGAGTAACTTTTTGTACCAGCATTTTCACTTAGAAATCCTGATTCATCAATATGTTTGCACTACAAATTTATTCTAAATTTACCATAAAATTTACAACCAGCTGAAGCCGCACATACGAAAAATCGCATACTCACGATGGCCCTGGATATAGCATTCGAAATATAGCATTGAAAGTATGGGGTTGGTAAGATTTAAGGGTCAAACTTCATTTTAAGGTCCAATTTTCGGTATTAAACCATTAACTATGCCTCAATAAACATCTAATTTGTTGCTTATTAGTAGTTAGTAAGGCAGCTGTTAAGTTTAGGTATAGGATTAGGGATGTAGAATATGGTCATGCAGAATATACTTTATAAGTACTAATAAAAAGTCATTATGTTAATAATGGGCATGCTAATAAGTAACTAGTTAATATAGTGAGAATTGGTGCCTATACTAAAGTGTTACCGATAATTGTCTTTTTTTTGACAAAATATATTTTTATTCAGTGAGGAATGCATTTAATTGATTAAAAATGACAGTAAAGTTGTGTTACAAAAATAAGTGCTGTTCTTTTGAACTTTATATTTATAAAATAATCTTGAAAAATTAGTAACTGATTCCACAAAACTATTAAGCAGCACAACCATTTTCATCTTGGACAATAATGAGAAAATGAATATTTCTTCAGCACTAGTTCAGCATATTAAAATAATTTCTGAAGGTTCATGTGACACTGAAAACTAGAGTAATGGTTGCTGAAAATTAAGCTGTGCCATCACAGGAATAAATGTATTTTTGACCCAATAAATGCCACATTTGTGAGCATAAGAGACTTCTGTCAAAAACATGTTGGTAACACTTTATTTTTCAGTGTCCTTGCTACGCATTACATATATTTACTATAGTAATAACAGTAAATTGTGCATAATTAAAAGAAACTAGCCCTAAACCAAACCCTAACCATATAGTAAGTACATGTCCTTAATTAATATTACACAGTATTTATTTGTGTAATTACACTGTAACAAGGCCACCTTCAAATAAAGTGTTACCCAACTGTTTAATGAGTTTGGTTTTGTGAATAGCACATTTGATTTTACTTGAAGATCTTGCTGCGCATGCTCTAATACGCAGGAGACAGAGGTGACGTACGGAAAGCCCTTTACTGCATGCTGTATAAGCATGATTTACTGTGTTTTACACTGTTTTACTACATGATTTACACTACCAGCGGGCACACTTTCTCATATGCAGAAATTTAGATTCAATAAAATTGCAACAAAGTAAATGTATGTTATAAATCTTGCAGATATTTTGTATGAGAATGTTTTCTGTGCACATAAATATGCAAATTATTAGCGCATGAGGCCCGCTGACTGTGTGAAAGTAGCCTGCGAGAGCAGTACATGGAAATGCATGGTCATAGTGATGCTGATTTTGCTAGTTACATAGTATGATGCTACGTGCACTGTTGCATGAATATGCACCATGGCATCTGCCTACAATATTGTTTAGTATAATTACAGATTGTAGGGGAACATTCACATTCACATAAAATCATTTAACTGATATTTGCGATATCATAGGCACTGGTTGCATGATAAAGGCCACCGTGTTGCAGAGCATGATGTGTTTGTGTGGAGGCAATGCTCTGGGCTGGATCCTGCTATAATAAAGAGCTTTATAGGAGCGACAGTAAGCCACCCTGGTGCTAACACTCACACTCTCCTGCCTGTAGGGTGGTCATAGCTCACTGAGCAGCTATATCTCTGTGGCAATGAGCTTTTAAATCCAGCACAACCCTCTTAGTCCTCAGAGTCTTCACTGAAAAATGACCAATATTAACTCCTGAAGTACAATGTGGGAATGCCTATTTGTAGACATATGTACTGTATGTATGAGGTCAAAAAAAGGGATCTTTAAAAAAAAAAAAAAAAAATCAATTATATATAATTGTATTGATAAAATAAAGTAAACATGTCATTAAAACATTTAATGAAATAAAAAAAGAAAAAAAGTGGTTTGGCATAATTTTCCCCTTAAAAAATCAACTAAACTGCTCATTAGTATTTGAAAATAATTTGTACACCAAATAAAGTCATTTAATGTTACTAACATGAAAAACTTGGACCCCTGTAGATTCTCATGTCAAGTATCTTAAAGTATGAGATAGTTTTTCCTTTTTATGACAAGGCAACACAAGTTCAGGTTGTAAAATGGCATGTGGTGTAATTACCCAAAAATGTATATATTTGTAATTTAATAATCCATGAAAAAAAAACAAACAAACAAATAAATAAACAAACTTGAAAATAAAAAGCCTTAAAAGTATATTTTAAACATGAAAAAGTTATTATTTCTTTCTTGATTGTTAGACCACATGACATTTTTAAAATCATGAAACATTCAGTT
>NW_015557171.1:70577-76262 GCF_001515605.1 Sinocyclocheilus anshuiensis
TAAATATTTTTTTTATCATTTACACACCTACAGTATATGTCAGACACCTTTGTCATCACCACAGTGTTTACTTTGTTCACCACTTATTAGTCTCCATATTTTTATTTATTTAATTTTTAGCTTGTTGCAGCTAAAGTATATCAGGCATCTCACTAGAGGGGCTTTTGTGCCCAGGGCATTGTTTTTGCTTGAGAAAAGTCCCTACAAGCCAGCAGATATAGAGCCGAAGAAAAATAAAAAACACTCAGCCGTCACACCTGAGAGAAAAGAGAGCTTTAGCAAGCCAACAGCAAACAACTCAAATCTCTCTCAGCCTGAGCTGACAACAGCCAAACAGGCTTTCCCACGGTGACTGTGCCTGCTGATAATTTACTTTTCTGGGGAGGACATGTTTGTCGGGGGAAACAATTGGCAGGTTAAATAATTGATAGGGGACATTTTATTGAGGCGCACCAAGATTTTGCTGCTGACCTTGAGTCAAGGTCACTATGACTGAAGGTTTCATTTTGAAAATCTCTGACATGAATGTTACAATCACTTAGTGTTGTTAAAACCTCAATTTATATGACCTCATATATACTTTCCAATAAGGGCAATAAGTCTCAAAATATCAGATAATTTGACCCTTTTGTGACAAAACAATGTTAGTTCAGGCTGTAAAATAGGGTTTTAATTCTTCCCAAAAAACGTAATTATTATTAGTAATGTATTATTATTAGTAATGTCTTGAAGGTATGCAAGTAAAATGTGTACTTGATGGTTGCACTATTTTTTACAGACATTAAATTAAAACTTTTGCTGAAAATATATATATTTTTTTCAAAACAAACGTGAATACAAAAGTATATTTGTAATAACTGTTATAAAATGTGTTTTAAACTAGTTTTTTTTTTCTTCTCTTCAATGTGGACACTCATGTGCCATTGACATACATATGTTAAATATGAATATATGCAGGGATTGAAATTAACTTTTTCACTCACCAGCCAATTTGGCTACTAAGGGTGTGCAATGTTGACAAAAATACTATCTCAATATTTTCTGGGATTTTATCGATAAGATAATTAGACAATATTTTGCTGAGTGTGTTATTGTGCTGATATATTAAGGACTACCACGGACAGCTGACTCCTAAAGTTTTTGATATATTTCATATTTTGTGTGGTCAGTTCACAGCCGTGATAGAAATTAAGCTTTATCAATAAATTTAAATTGATTTTTACCTTTTATGGAAATTTTTACCTTTATAAAGCCATTTTTTTCTAAAAGTGTGCATCATCTTTTAAGTCAAATTCTTACATTTAATCAGTCAATTATAATAATAATACATTTAGGCTGTTACTAAACAAATGAAATCAGTATCAATAAAATTAATCTTTGCAGAAGTTGCATATGAAGTGGCATTTAGATGTATTTACACATGTTAATGCAGCTTAGAGGGACATGGAATGCTTTAGCCTGCAGTTACAAATGCATAAGTAATGTTTTGATATTTTAAACATGAAATGTTGAATACTGATATTTGAAATTATTTAAAAAATGAAAAGAATGTTTGGAATGGTTTTTGTTGGCGAAATAGCGCCGAAATAGCGCAAAAACAGCCAATATGCTGTCTAAAACGTAAGTCTCTTGATAGTAACTTATTCTTTATTGAACTGTTGTATAAAATCAATATCACATTTGTAACCATGCTGATTTTTTAAGAAATGAAATGATATGAATTGATATAACTATATGAATATATACATTTTCTGCTCCCTTATCTTGAATTATGTGATAATTTTTAATGCATATTAATAAACTGAATCATGCAGTGAAAGATCGCACTCTAAATGCGCACGCGCACTAAAGCCTGTGTTGGTCTACTCTAACCAGACTTCATCACGTCGCGTATGCGTGCCTCTGTAGGTGTGTTTTGTTTGTTTTTTGCAATATACTCGATAATGTCATGATGTCTCACGAATTCAGTATTTGCGCTAAACCTGCGCAGATTTGGCTTGCATGAACTTCCCCAAGAAATTAATGAGTGAACATAACTTACGAAAAGTAACCCGCCAAATTGGCTAGTGATTTGACAGCGTTACCCGCCACAGCTGATTTTTACCCGCATTTGGCGGGTGTTAATTTCAAACCCTGAATATATGAATTGATATAAAGTGAGTGCATGTGTTTTTAAGTTGAATTTATGGTTTAAATTAATTGAATACATATACAGAATTATTAAAACAGTGACCTGTATTCATCTAGCACTTTAGCGTGCATGTCTACAGGAAGGTGTTTGCAACACTGCTAGGGCTTGTTACATCTTTCATTTGGGACCAAAATCCTACTTCCCACCAATACCATGTGAATCTTATTTAACTAAAGCTTTGCTCAGCAATGAGATTCCCTTTAATTCGTGAGACAATAACCGAGCGAGAGGCACGGGTATTATGAAGAAGATTAGCAGTGCAGGGTCTCTTAGAGATGAAGTTGGACAGATCCAACAGCTGCCATTCGTTCTGTTTAATTCAGTAGGTTTCCTGTAAGCTGGTGAATCCACTATCACAAGCACCTCTGAGACTCCCTTGCTCCAAGGCTGCACAAGCCAAATGTTTTTTGAAGTGCAAATGCGATGACGGGAACTGCCTTGATGGCCTTGGCTGTGACACATGCACCCTGGGGCTAGGTCAACAACATCAGGCCTTGCCGTTCTAACACAGGTTCCACGGGGAGCCCTTGGACGCGAGCTGCCTGCCCTTCCAGCGGCGTGACGGTGGACTGCAACACTGACACGGGAATCACAATGCGAGTCACAATGCTTCTGCCTTGTCAATATCAGCGCCTCCCCCTCCTTTTCTGTCTTTCAGCCTCATGGAGCAGGAAAGTCTGACTCTAGCTGTCAGCTGGGGTGTAGAGGGTTTGACCTGGCCTTTCCTGTGACCAACCTTTTCCTCATTCCAATGCTCGGTCCCTGCTACCCCTCCAACATCCCACCAAAGAGCTGGAAGCCTGCCCAGTGCTCCGACAGGGTTGCCCCCTTTCTAGAAAAATTAAACTGCTGGAATTGAAGAGAGCAAAGCCAGGAGGTGAGCGCAAGGGAGACCCATGTCTCGCCTGTTACTGTTTAATTAGCCTACTGGGCTTTTGAGGCCTTGAGAAATGGCGGTGTAGATCCGACCTTCTTAATCCCGACCTGCCATAAACAAGTCCCGAGCCCACCGCCCGGTCCACTTTGGCAGGGATGGGAGAGAAAGTCCCCGATGTACCTGTCAAAAGACTTAAATCTCACCTCGATTTTCCACTGAAGGCTTTGGAGGAACCATTTTTTAATCCCCCCCCCCTTATTAGATGCATGTTTTTATTGATTCCTTCTCCTTTGCTGCTCTTTATAGCGGCGCTATTATGGTAGAGAAGAATAAAAGAGTAGTGATTTAGAACATAGCGGTGCAGGACTCAATGAAGCCGGGATTGCCTGGGACACTTGACAGCGCAGACGTGTATTTATCCACAAGCACGATGACATAAAAATGATCAAAACGTCTCAGCTCTCTTTTTGTGATCCTGCTCATCCTCTCCTTAGTTTATCAACATCTCTGAGAATTTGGAGAAGGTAAAAGCGTGGCTGTTACTTTTATGAAAAGTGAGAATGGTACCCTGCATCGGTAGTGATTATGACACATAAATCAAAGAGGAATGTTGCTTGATGTAGACATACTTCTTTTACTAAACTCAGGAGAGACAGAAGCAACATAAAGACTGAAGGTTGGTCTTGTAGTGTGATGTTATCATTGTTGCTGTGTTCTTTGAAGACAACTCCCATACTGAGGATCAATCACGTTAAATCAGCTGCTTCGGATTATAGAGGAGGCATGTTCGGTGTCCATTTTCTATGCTCATAAATTAATACAGAACCAAAGCCATGTAGAGACAAAGAAAGGAAAACAATGGACTGAAGAGCTACTTTCACTATTTTCACTAGTTTTAAATCTACACAGACAGTGCATGTAGAGGCAGGTCTAGCTATCATGTCTTGTAATTGTGTCTTTGACGTGTCAAAATGGCAGACACTGGTTGAATCTGAGTCCTCTACAGGCATTGACATCGTACCCTGGAGAGAAGTTTTGAGTTTGGATATGCCTACACAAGAGAGGCTTTTTTTTTCCCAGGCCTATTGTTTCTCTTATGGTGTGGTGCATACCTCTCCACTCAGATCACAGCTGGAAGATGAGCAGGGACATTTTTTCCCAGGTGTCAAATGCTATCGCCTTCATCTGCATCCATTTTTTTTCTGCTTGGACACAACCTGACACGTGTCCCAGTCCGGATGAGAGGGTGAAATATATTTGGTCACTGTCCTCTACCGCTCCATACATTGCGGGATTAATTAAACATGTGCTTTTCAAGGGTAATTCAGATTGACAGGGTCTTTACATCATTAAGTGTGAAAAAATGACAAATTGCATTAACTGACACAGAGCTACAGTCAGCTAGTCATAAATAATTACCTCTTTTCAGACTTGTCACAAGGCTGAATTCTCTTCAGCAAGTCATTTATTCTTAACTTTCAAAGCAGGTATTATGGTGAATTTAAGGGATTCTTTGTTTCTTATTCATGAGCATAATTTTTAAATATGCCATGACTTGTTGGTGCTCATTTGATCAGGGAACAATAAAACTCAATGCTGACATCTCCCCCACCCTTTGATGACGTGCAAGTTTGTATAAGGCCTAATAGAGCTGGATGGTGCTCATGTGTATGATAATCACACAAGACTTATTTGCTTCTCGTTATAAAATCCACAATCACAAAGCCAGCTTTGCACATTTCACTTCCTCATGCCATTCATGTGCCTTTGTAACGTACATATAAAACAAAATATGCCTTCATAGTCTCATGACAAACATGTAATGATTTGTATGATTTAACGCTGTTAAAAAAATATCACAAGATATCGTACTAGTTGGCACACACAAAAATGTGAATTTACTCCCACTGGGACAAATAACTTTTGTGAAAAAGAAGTACACTTTAGCATACTTTTAAAAAGAGTGCTTATTACGGAAATAATATACTTTTAAAGAATATACTTATTTAGCTCTATATAATTAATATTAAAGGTATTTTAAAAATCTGTCATCATTTACTCACCCTCATGTTTTACCCTTACTACCAGGGCAAGTGGAATGGATTGTAACAGTATAGAAAACGAACATTAGTTTAAATTTTGTACATGAATTTGTTTTCTTAATCAAATTTACTTCCCCTATTTTATTTTGGGTTAAAAATTTAGTTTAGTGACCATGCATATAATTAGCATATTGGCTATTAGTACTTATAAAACACATATTAATGCCTTATTCTGCATGACCATTGTAGCATTTGGACCAATCAGACACATATTTCTTTATTAGATTTAACAAATCATCAATTTATTAGATTAACAAGCAATCACAGACCCCTCACCCAATAAACATACTGGGTGCCAGCATGTCTGGGAACGACCCCAGGCCCCTTGTTACAATGGCAACCAGGACCCCTCAGCCAGCTCAGATATACTTTTACGACCTAAAAGTATGTAGAGAGAATCAACTCTTACTCAAGTCTCTCTAAAACAGACACATAATGCCCATAAAAATGGACTCTTCTCTAATTAATTCATAGGAAAACCTTTCTTTGAATGAACACACATATACTTCAGGTCA
>NW_015557171.1:84749-89162 GCF_001515605.1 Sinocyclocheilus anshuiensis
TAAGGTGATCGCGACTCCTACACCACCGAACCTCCCAACCATCAAGACTTTCATCCGAGACCGCATCTGGACACTCGTCAACGACCAAGGCAATGCAAGTATCGTACATTTAACTAAACAAAACAGAGGTTTAGTATAAGTGGTAGACCCTGTTGTAAAATGGCACTGATGGTTCTTAACTCAGGTGGTTCTGACTCATTTTCCATAACTGACTATTTTCATAGCTTCATTCTCTGGTTTTTCCGTCACGCCTCATTTGCCCTTTCCCATGTATGAGTGATTGTTTGTTTGTTTGTTAGACTAGTTTGTGTTAGTGTTTAGTTAATAAAACTCTTGTGCACAAATTCCATGAGTTTCTGATTCTGCCTTGCAAATGAATGTCTCTTTACGATTTTGATCCTTGCTACATGCTCTAATGCATTAATACTGTATGAAAGTATTTTCTGTGGACACGAAAATATCCTTTCCTAGAGTTGATATGAACTTACACTGAATGTTCGCTGGACAAACAGATTAGTTGAGGGCAATTTAAAGTCAGCATGAAACAGAAGTTGTGATTGTCTTTTCTTCTCTACTGTGACGTATATCCGAGTGAAACGGCATCTGAAATGAGAGGGCGGGACTTGATTTCATCCTTCGGGAGAATTCATCACTCTTCAAACCCGGAAGAACGTGATCGCAAGTCCAAACCCTTGAAACCATCAAAACTTTCATCCGAGACTGCATCTGGACACTCGTCAACGACCAAGGCAATGCAAGTATCGTACATTTAACTAAACAAAACAGAGGTTTAGTATAAGTGGTAGACCCTGTTGTAAAATGGCACTGATGGTTCTTAACTCAGGTGGTTCTGACTCATTTTCCATAACTGACTATTTTCATAGCTTCATTCTCTGGTTTTTCCGTCACGCCTCATTTGCCCTTTCCCATGTATGAGTGATTGTTTGTTTGTTTGTTAGACTAGTTTGTGTTAGTGTTTAGTTAATAAAACTCTTGTGCACAAATTACATGAGTTTCTGATTCTGCCTTGCAAATTAATGTCCCTTTACGATTTTGATCATCGCTACATGCTCTAATGCATTAATACTGTATGAAAGTATTTTCTGTGGCCACGGAAATATCCTTTCCTAGAGTTGATATGACGAACAGATTAGTTGAGGGCAATTTAATTCTGATACAGTTACTACTGGCAGCTGATATAAATAATTGTAATTAATCATAATTAATTGTAATTATTTATATACATTTCCCTTTTGAGCTAATTTGCTACACCATATTTTAGATCCCTTAATCCTACCCCATACCCAAACTTAATCTTAATAACAATTAAGCAGATAATTAAAAATGTATTGAGGTGAAAGTCATATATAATAGTTAGTTAATAGTGAGAATTGGTCCCCAATCTAAAGTGTGACAGATTTTTTAATAAAAAAAGAGAGGAAAGAAACATTATATTCTAAAACCGTAAACAAGTTGTAAAAGTTGAACATGAACTGTGTGTGTGTACATGCACATAACTACATTTGGAGGAAAAAATGGAACCAGACATAATTTTGGTGACATCATCATTTGTGAAAACGGTATAAAAACAATAAATAAATAAATAAAATTAATAAATGTACTTTTTAATTGTAACATTTTTTAAATGTTTCTGTCTGGTTTAGGATATTTATAATAGAAGTCAATGCATAAACCAAATTTAACAAGATGACCCATTTTCAGATGTTACATTAATTTAACTTGCATTAACCTGATCTCAAATCAAATTAGAAGTTTTTTTGTCCTTTAAATCTTTATATTTTTCTTACAACTCCTATCACATTAGGATGATGCTGGTCTGTAGGATTTCATCTCTGTACCTAATTTCTAAGTGGTTAAACTGACTGTGTTACAAACACCCCTGGTTTCCACTATTCCACTCTGGCAGAAATAGAGTAATCATTCTATATATACAGTATATGGGTTATAATCTGAAACTGTCTTGTGATCTCTTGTGATCTTTAGTTTGATTTGATATGGAATAGCATGTCTGCACAGGCACATAAAACTGGCAAGCCGCACTAAAAGAACCTGCTGCCTGCCCTTGTTACCCATTCCCACTCTCTAAAGGCTGAGACACTGCCTTCATACTCTGCTCTGCCATTTTGGTTGGCCACTTAGCATTCTGCTACATCACTGACAGAACAGACCAGTCACTTTCACTGATATCTGTTGGCAGCCCTCTCTCTCTCTTACCTCACGCCAAACACAACTTTCCATCTCCTTTAGTTTTTATTAACCATAGCAAACAAATATCTGACTTCATTCATTTGTCCCCTCATTCCGACCAGATAACGTAGCTTTGTCTTTTTATTGCTTCTCTGTTCTGTAATGAAGACTTACAAAGGAAGGAAGAATCTCAGTTGCATGCAGAAATCCGATCTGTTGATTAATGCTCCAGCTTTACAGCCTTACGCCTCAGTGCACCATCAGTGGGAAAGCTTTTTTCATGGTTTATTTAACAGAGAGTCATTTTGATTAGTGAAGAGGAAAGATACTTTAAGAGGCACAATGACTAGATGGGACTTGTCAGCAGGTTGGCCTTCTTAAGGGACAATTTCAAGACACTGGGAAGGAGAAAAAGTGGAGAATTGTGATTAAATGAAGATTGCTGCTCCTAGAAGACTCCCTGGAACATTAACACATCCCTTTCAAAGCAATTATGTGCTCCCTTTTACCACATTGGCATGTTTCTTTTGCACTTTAACAGAAGTCTGAATCTGTATATGACATAATATCTCACCGATTCTTGTGTTTTGGGTCAAAACAGGCTACAGAATTGAAAAAAAAAAATGTAATTAATGAATCAAGGAATTATTTTTGATTTATCCGTCCAACATTTCTCAGAGCTTTTCTATTTTTGGAGTCTCTGGCTTCTTTCATTTTCTTATAAAATGTGTGTTTTTACTTTGATCACATATGGGGCAACACCGTTAGATAGAAAAAATTATCAAATATTCATTATAAATATCGACAAATCTGTCATTCACTTGAATGAATAAATGAATTGAGGCTTTGAATTGGTTTATTAAATGCAGTGGACATTTAGTTTTTCTATTGTTTAAAACTACCAAAAGGACCTACTTAAAATTATTTAATAGAAACACAAAAAAATTAAATGGAAACTGAGTAGAAAATCTATACTTTTTTGAGTGAAATACGAAATTAAATATATTAAAATAAAAAACACACTACAAATAAAATCTAAAATGTTCAGAAATCAATAGTTATGAAAATAAATGCAGAACATAGCAATAACGTTCCTCTACATGATACATATTTGCATGTTTTTCTTAAATTAAATATATATTGTAATCTATATGATGCCTACAGTTATGTTCAGAGGACAAGTAGTTTTAGGGGTAGTGCATAATAATATAATGAAAAAATAATATGTGACCCTGGACCACAAAATCAGTCTTAAGTGTCAATTTTTCGAAATTCATCATCATCTGAAAGCTGAATACATAAGCTTTCCATTGATGTATGGTTTGTTAGGATATGACAATATTTGGCTGAGATACAACTATTTGAAAATCTGGAATCTGAGGGTGCAAAAAAATCTAAATACTGAGAAAATTGCCTTTAAAGTTGTCCAAATGAAGTTCCTCTTCATGAACTCGAGCTGCGTCGGAAAACGCTAGGGGAACGCCTTCTGTGACCACGCTCTGAATAACATGTGAAATCAGTCCAATAGCTGAGCGGGACGTCACGGGCGGGTGACGTCATGACCAGGAAGCTATAAAAGCACGTGCGGCGGAGCCAGCGTCAGCTTTCTGTCATTCAGCGAAGCGCTCTGTGTGTGTCAGTCATATTTATTGTTGTCTGTCAATTGTGAAAGTCTATAAGCTCCAGCTATGTCTAAGCTCATGCAAAGACAAAGCATTTCAAGGGCGAGAGCAAGCCACGTTGTAGGTTCTGTGTTCCTCCCTGCAAAAAGCCACGTAATATCACGAGTGGGGATACACACAGCCTGTGCGTGGTTTGCTTGGGAGCGAAGCACAGTTGTTACTGCCTTGCTTCGCTCTCAGAGGGCTCTCTTTGAGGAGGGAGCCTTCACTAGCATTCCTCGCGGTGCCGGCCCCGCTTTCTTCCTTTGAGGAGGTTGAGGCGGTTAGCAAGGGCTGCTGGGCGGAGCAGTCCCACCCCTCATTCTGGGGGCCTCACTTCTCGTACTCCGCAGAGTCTAGAGTCAGAGTGGCGCTGCCAGGCCGAAGGCTTCTAGCAGAAGGTGGGTCTGCGGACCGTCATTCTCACTGGATAGTCTTCGTCGTAAATGTCCTGACGCCTAAGGCCTAGGACTTTTTGAGGGCCAGCTCCCTCTGGGGAAGAGCGGTGTACACCGCATTACACGGTGCCCGTCTCTCCTCAGTG
>NW_015557171.1:89252-89746 GCF_001515605.1 Sinocyclocheilus anshuiensis
AGAGGAGTGTGTCCGTGCCTGTGATCTTGCGATTGCGGTCCCGCTGCTGCTGAGGCACGGCGGCGACTGAGAACGCAGAGATCGCTCATGATCTAGCAGATGGGTTGGAGACGGCTCTTCCTATCTCCACCCGTGTTCGCTAGATCTAGAACTCGTTCTCGGGGCTTGGAAGCCCGCGCCGCGGTTCTTCCCCCTCTGAGTGAGTGCTGCGGCCCTCTTTCTCTGAGGAGATTGATGTTGTTCGTGTGACTGAATGGCTCGCCGGAGGTATCTAGATGGGTCCTGCCCCGAGCAGGCTGTTGTCTAGTCTTCCTAGCAGACGACGTGTGTCTGAGGGCCGTCGTTTTCTATAGGAGACTTCAGCTATGAGAGTCCTGATGCTGTGGCTCATGACCTCGGAGGGCAGGCCCCTCTGGGGAAGAGAGGTTCACACTGCATTACACGGTGCCCGTCTCTCCTCAGTGCCCTCAGGAGGTCGGTCTGCCAACCCTGCC
>NW_015557171.1:90050-90614 GCF_001515605.1 Sinocyclocheilus anshuiensis
CTCGTTACCTCTACGGAGGTATCATGAGCAGCTAGTTCGGTTGTCCCCTGTCGGCGTGCAGACGCTTCAAGGCACACCAGAGATCAGTCTCGAGAGACTGATTCCCTTAGTACATTATTTAGCAGCGTGGAAGCTACTGCCAAATGTGTCTCAAATGGGTCCTGCGTAGTGTAGAAAGAGCTACAGAGAGGTGGTCCCTCCGCACGAGACAGACTCCGGGTTCTACAGCCGGTACTTCATTGTTCCGAAGAAGGATGGGGGATTGCGTCCTATTTTAGATCTGCACCTATTGGACCGCTCAGTCATGCGACTGAAGTTCAGTACACTCGCACTCAAACAGGTAGTGTCTCAGACCAAGTCCGAGGACTGATGTGTCACGATCAATCTAAAAGATGCACATATCTCCATCCTTCCTCATCATGCCCGCGGTCTGTGGAGTGGTCCCCATCTGACGTGGCAGATCAATTGTCTGGAGATGCTGGCCATGTTTCGAGTTCTGAAACACTTTCTCCCAGACCTAAGAGGTCACCATGTGTTGGTGCGCACCGACAACACAGCGGTGGT
>NW_015557171.1:90806-125482 GCF_001515605.1 Sinocyclocheilus anshuiensis
GTCCCCTCTGGTTCTCTCTGACTCATCCAGCTCCACTGGGGCTGGATGCCATGGTACAGACGTGGCCGAGGCTTCGTCTGTACGCCTTTCCTCCGATTTTGCTGCTCCCGGGAGTTCTGGAGAGAGTGTGCCGGGACGGGGCCCGTCTGTCGTTAGTATCCCCGTTCTGGCCGGGCCGAGTTGGGTCTCAGGCCTGATTTCTCTCCTCGACGGCGCTCTATGGGAGATCCCCGTCAGGAGAGATCTCCTCTCACAGGCGGAGGGCGCGCCCTCGCCCGGAGCTGTGGAAGCTGTGGGTGTGGCCTCTGAGGAGGCACAACTTATAACTTCCGGTCTCTCAACCGAGGTTGTTAAGACTATCCTCCATCCAGAGCGCCCTCTATGAGGAACTGTATTTCTGCGGAGACCGCCAGCCCGACCCAGCTAACTGCCCGTTTGGTACAGTTCTGGAGTTCCTGCAGGCCTGTTTATACGCAGGGTTGACCCACACCACCCTAGAGGTCTTCGTGGCGGCCATTGCGGCCTACCACGCCCCTCTCGGTGGCCATTCAGTGGGAAGACACCCTCTTCTTACGTTTCCTCTGCGGTGCGCTGAGGCCGAGGCCTCCGGCCAGAGAAGCTTATGCTAAGTGGTGGATCAGGATGCTATTCCATAGCCTCGAGTCCTCTGATCTCCCCTCTCCTTTGGGGGTCAAGATTCACTCCTCCAGAAGTTGGCCTTCGGGATGGCGGGCCCCGCCTACTTCTCTCGCCCTAGCTGTGCAGTCTTCCACACTAGGCAGAGATTTGGAAGTCTGGTGGCGTGGGCATTCTTGCTGCGTCTCGGTGCCATACTTCCGGCATCCCTGCCAGCGCTTGCCTCATTCCTGAAGCTGACGCTGGCTCCGCCGCACGTGCTTTTATAGCTTCCTGGTCATGACGTCACCCGCCCGTGACGTCCCGCTCAGCTATTGGACTGATTTCACATGTTATTCAGAGCGTGGTGACAGAAGGCGTTCCCCTAGCATTTTCCGACACAGCGTCTCGTTCCCTCGAGGAACCAGGGTTACATACGTAACCTGAGACGTTCTTAGCCAAGCATATTACTAACCAAAAATTAGGTTTTGATATATTTACGGTAGGAAATGTACAAAATATCTTCATGGAACATGATCTTTCCTTAATATCCTAATGATTTTTGGCATAAAAGAAAAATCTATTATTTTGACCCATACAATGTATTTTTGGCTATTGCTACAAATATACCCCAGCGACTTAAGACTGGTTTTGTGGTCCAGGGTCACATATAATGGATATACATTGAAATGGTACATTTGCATTAAGAACACTCTGATTAATTTCAAAGTGAAATTGATGCTATTTTAAAACTAATTAGAAGTAAAGTAATGTGACATGTTTTGTCCCAATAATCAGTGTTCTATACAAGTATAATAGAAAATAACCAGATGAGATGGAGTCTCAAAGTTCTTCAAAACATCTAACTAAAGGTAGCTTCTTTCTAAAACTTTGGAAGGTAAAATTCCTCATTACACTTTCCGAATATATTTTTATCACTCCTTGCATCACACTAATTACTATCATTCTGCTCATGACACAGCTCTGACAGGGGTGAACGCACCATCATCACCACCTGTCTTTGTTTTAATAGGAGCCAGTGCCATCATGGGCACATTCTCAGCAGTGGAAGCGCATTAAAATTTGATGAAATTCAACCACTTTCAATGCCCCTAATTGCATCCAACTACCACAGAGGAACCAAAGACATTGTGATAACCTGGTAAAAGAAAGACCCTGAGCTCTTCTTCTCCCAGACACACTCTTATAATCGCTCATGGGAGCATAAATAAACACAGATTGACACCCATCTCCAATATATGTCATCGCTTCAATCAATTAATTTCACCTTCAGAGCTGACGTAAAGCGCAGTTAGCTCAGTCAGACTCAAACAGCTGCCATCGATCCAGGCCCCAGTCCTAAAACATCAATACGAGTCTCGTATGGAGCCCACTGAAAGCTCCGTGTTCATTGATCACCTTGTTCACAAGCAGGTGGCTCTTCCTTATAATGCCTCCGCAACAGCATCTGAAACATTGGTCTGTGCAGGGCCTGAAATGTTAAGACAGACATTTCATGACCCGCTACATCACCTGTCAGACGCAGACAACACCATCATCATCGCTGACCTGCAACAACCTCGGTTATTCACCTTCTCCTCACAACCTGCCCAGGCCAGTGCTAAAATGAAAATTTCACACTTCTCCAGCCTCTCAGACTGGCTTGATGGTCGTTGATCATGATTGTAGTGAAAATTTGTGAGGAGCGGGAACTGTGGAGACAGCTCATCTGGCAACACTGCTCTAATTTCAGCCCTAAACATTAGGCTTTGTAGTCAGACTGCAGAAAATTCCCTACTGTAATAGAAAACTCATTAGGATTCAATTTGGGTTTGGTGCAGCTTGCGGCTGGAGAAGAAATTGGAATGGCTTTTCTACATTTAGCACTTAATGAAACATTTATGTCACATGAAAACAACTGCAAACTATGTCTCGTATTTGTTTTCAGAGCCATCTATCTTTTGAATATTTATTAGATGATGAAAGCATTGTATTGTAAGAAGGAGCGCTCCTCTAATTTAATAAGCATTTTACAGGCCGGGTACATTATTCTGGAGCAAACTCACTGAGGCATTTCTGGATCAAGTGGACATATTTATCTCTGTTTATTTTCCTACTTATGAATTTAAATGTGGCGTGTTTGAACTTACATTGAGCAAATATCTCTTAATGTAATTATTGAAGTAGAACTACATGTGAAAAATGCGTCTTTAAGGTTGCTGTACTATGAGTATGAGTCACTTTAAAGAGAAAAGCCATGACTCTGATGGTACAGTAGTGCCTCGTGTTCGGTTATAGCCTAATAATTCCTCATTTATGTAAGCCTTTAGGGCTCTGGAGCGCTCATCTATTCAAGCTTATTCTGAATTCCATGAACTCAGCATTGTCCAGCCTCACTACAAAGACACTGTCAGCTTGATGCTGATCAATTCAAAGCCCTCTCCTTCACAGGTTTTAAGAAGAGATATCAGGACTGAAACACACACACACACATTCTGAAGATGACTGCCCCTGTTCTCATCACCTGGTCAACTGTAGGGTAGCCCATAACAGAGGGTTTAACTGCATTGGCCTTGTTGGTTGGTGATAAGACACATGTGTGTTGGTGGAGAGGGGTGGGTCGCCCTGAAGAGTGTCAGGAGGGTCAGCAAGTCGAGCTAATGCGATTCTTTGAGAATAATTCATATACCCAGACTATTGCTGTTTACATTTTCTAAACAATAATAAACTTCCATGGGTTTTAAATGGTTGTTTTCCTGAATTTGAATTTAATTTCAATTAAGGTATAGCAAAGAGAATGCAGAATTACAGTTTGGATTGAATTTAAGGAATTGCTATTAAAATGAAGTGAAATTAAGAGAAATAACCATAATATTTAACTGTAATTTTGAATGGGCAGACAGAGATATGTTTGAAAGTTTGATAAAAGTTTGAAGGTTGTCTTGAAGGACAGAATAGTGTAGTGTAAAGTAGTGTAGTGCAGTGTGTAATGTTACAAAAGCTTTATATTATATAAACGCTGTTCTTTTGAACTTTCAATTTATCAGAGATTCCTGAAAAAATAAGTACGTAAGAAAGAAACTAAACATAAAAAATAAACAAGCAACAAACACAAAGTACACCAAAGTCAGATGTTTACGATACAGCAGACAGACAGACTGACAGACTGAATGACTGACAGACAGACAGATCGACAGACAGACCATTTTTCTCAACCCAATACTGCCATTATATTGCTATTCACAAGTACACTTAATAAAGAAGCAAACATATTTGTTTCTGTCTCATTCTTCAAAAAGAGGAGGAGAAAAGGAAAGATAATTCCAATGAGCAGTTTACCCTTTACTTTAAAATATTGTATAATTTCCCCTCTCTCAGCGAGACAACTTGCAAGTACAGTGGGCTGGCGTTCTGTGATTCGTTTAGTATATTTTCAACAACAAACCTAATTAATCAGTCGGCAGATCAAAGCGTGACGCTGCAGATGAATTTTAAATATTTAAACCCTCCCCCCATTCAAATGCTATGAGTGATCAAAGCATTTCACTTGAATTTCACAAGTCATTTTACTGGTAGAGAGAGCCATAAACAAAGACACACACAAAGTCCAATTAAATGTCTGGGATTTTCTGTAAACCTTCCCTGCTCTGTTTTCATTTCTGAACACTCCTCTCGCTTGTGAAAGCGAAGCGTGAGGAAAACGCATGCAGAATGAGGTAATTAATTAATGCGATTGTTTATATATGAGCTGCCAAGGAACTTTAAAGAAGCCATCAGTCAGTAAAAGGAGGAAAACTCTTTGCAATGTGGCAGTGATTTGAGCTTTTTAGTTTAAAGGTAATTACGGTGCCTGGGAAAACAAATATATACTTAACCTTTCATTCTCACCCAATTTCCTCTGCCGTTCTGACCGCATCTGCTTGCTTGGATGCCATTTTTTGCCTTGTCATTTCTAGTGGGCTGTGATAGGCGTTAATCTAAGAAGGAGAAAATAAGGTATCAAAATGGTGGAAATGACTGTCATGCAAAGCACCAGGTTCTTCATTTCTGCAGTCTTAATGTAAGGCAGACTACATTTACTTCCTGCAAATTACCTTTATGGTGATTTTCCATCAAAGCCAGCCAGGACAGAGCAGTGGTGTGTATTAGTCAAGCTTACTGTAGGTCACACCTGTTACCGGAGGCTTTACTTCTATGCAATCTAAATGTGAAGTGTCAGCTACCCCACAGAATCCTGATTGCAGAAAGAAACTCTCCAGCGCCAAATTCATTCTCCGTTCCTGTCGCGTGTGTTAACAGCCAGCCTATTTATAAGCCTGCTTAACTCGCAGAGCCTGGGGCCAGGTCATCTGACTCAATGACTGCAGTAAAATTCCTAATATACACCTTGGCAAACGTCTCCATTAGGATAAATTACTTTTTCCTTTTTCAAAAAGTGAGGCCATGGCATGCTAATTGGTCCCAATCAAGTTTGTAATCTAATCCAATTAGAGACTGACACTCTGCTCATGGAAACCTTAATTGGGATTTTGTGTCTGTGTGAAGCCGTCAGGAGGAGAGTTATAGGGGAGGAAATAAGTTGTGTTCACTGTAAATTGGAACCAAGGAGAGGCCTCTTAATAAAATGACCAGCTTCCTGATTGAGTTTTAACACTTAGGAGAAATCCTACTGTCAGTCAAGCATTATGCACTTTATTGTAACTATTGTATATGCTGATTGTATATGTCAGTTCTTGAAGAGATAGTTTGCCCAAAAATAATTTAACAATAGTCATTCTAAACCTGTATGAAGTTCTTCAGCAAAAAAGTGGTTCATGCAAGTCTATACCAAAGTCCAAAGGGTTCAAAACAACAACAACAATAACAGCCTTTTTTAAAAATGTATTTTGTGTGTGTGTGTGTGTGTGTGTGTGTGTGTGTGTGTGTGTGTGTGTGTGTGTGTGTCATAGAAAATTAGAAATGCATGCAAGTTTGGAACAATATGTAGGTACATAAATGTTGACAGTATTTTTAATTGTGGTGAAATATCCTTTTAATCATTCTGCAATGCCTTTTACTTTTCTCAAGAATTGATTGATTATATCTATGCATCCAACAATCGATTAAGCAAATGGATTTCTTCCAAGGTTAAGGCCTATCGAGTGTTACGCTAGCGCGTCTTCCACAGTTGATGTAATATGATGCGCTCTTCGCGAAATCTGGATTCCGCACCTCCCCGGCTGTGTGAGAGGAAGCTTTTCCCTGGTGGATCCGCAGGGTTTTCATGTACAGGCAGATGGAGAAAATATTGTTGACATTAAACTGTTCCTCTTTTAAGGAATTGTTGTGACAAGGTGGAGCTCCCATCACTCGAAATAGCAGCTGTGTACTGTTTACAAAGAGGCCCAAAGCAATGTTTGTTTCCATTGAAATGGTGGCAAACATCTCTCTCTGTCTTTCCCCTTACTACTGCTTCTTTGTAATGAAAAAGCTGCTCACATTAGAGGTTCTGCCTCATATTTTGCTGTCATTTGTTTTTCTTCATCGCACCCTTTCCACCGGAGTAATTTAGTATGTACTGGAAAGCCTTTCATTTTAAAAGCAAACATCATTATTTCCTATTTTCAGTGTCAAAAAAATGGACGAACGTGCCCCCCCACCACCACTTCTATCTGTAAGTCCTCAGTATAATTGTGAGTTCAGTTAAGCAAGTTAAAAACGCAAACTGGTGGAACCCTGAAAAAGGAAGCTAATGATTTGTCAGTGCGAAATCTCCAATGGCGAGTCAAATCAATGAGCTGTTCCAGGTTCATAATTACTGCTTTTTTGCCAGCATAAGGAAAAATCAATAAAGTCAAGTACATGAAGCACACAGCACCCCGTTGTGTTGTACACAGAGCAAACAGACAACATGCGATTCGCTATACAGTCAGTCTCTAAACAGACCCCATCACACATACTATTTATTATTATTATTATTATTATTATTATTATGGTAACACTTTAGTATAGGGACCAATATGTTTTTATCACCTCAGGCACATGGAATTCAATTTTTAAACACCAAGACCTATTTAGCTGAATGTGACAATTTGAAATGTGACAATAAGCAATTTACTGTAGAAAGGCAGAGCATTTTAAGTGCTCTCTTTTTATAAGTGACAAAACTGCATGCTCCATCTTTCCATGGCATTTGACCCTGACCTATTTTTCACCCGCACCGATATCATGTAGTCAGCTTTAATGACATATTTCCTGCAGATAACAATGGCACATTACCACTCTTTATGGTGTAGCACAGCATTTACTTTTATTCCAGTATAAGTACAGTACAATTTGCTAACCTTAATTATAATATTAATATACTGTCATACAGTAATGCCACTGATAAATTTATCCCGACATTTCTTTCAAAGCTAAACAACAAATCTCATGCTGTCCTAAAATGTCTGACCCATGTGCAGCTGAGATGACTGACAGAATACAAAATGCATAAAAATGCAAGATGTCAGTGAAACTCAGTAATGTGCCTATTGCCATCCTTTTTTTTATTATCATCCTCATAAAGTGAGGCAGTCAACCCCAACACCCCACTCCAATCTATTCCCCATCTCCAAAGCACAGATCATATCTCCAGTGAGGTTTGAGAAAAGAAGAAACTTTCATCTGACAAATCGTACCACTTTCCCCACTGTCTTGTGAGAATGTAACTTTCTCCATAAATCTGTTGATGACAAGCACCCTTTTCTTTCACCCAACTTATCTCAGCTGCTCCTCTTACAAATGGGCCTCTCTCGTCTGCTTGCAGACAGACAGGGTTCTCCGGCACGCAGACGCACCTTTCATCTTAGACTAGGCGCAAATGTCACAAATCTACGTCAGGTGTCCGAACAACCACTGTGAGAGTGAGACATTTGCACTATAAACAAGAAGGCAAAAAGCTGATTTCTTATATAATGGCAATCCAAAAAAAAAAAAAAAAAAAAACCTTCACTTCAAGAGTCACACTCTCCCCCCGCCTCCTCTTTCCAACCTTTATTCCTCTTTTTGATGCTCATTCGTTAGTAAGGTAGATTTAAAGAAAAAATGTTAGAGACATCAGAAGACTGAAATATATTTTATTCATATATATTGGTTAATTCGGAGTAGAAGCTTTCATGGAGATCCCTTTGTGCTAATTAAGGAGATGTGTAGGAGAGAGGTGAAACGGTGAGAGGGAATATTCTTTCGCTCTTAAGTTGAGCACTTTATGCCTAGGAAACTCATTTCAGCTGCACTATTTTGGGATTTATCATTGTGTACATGATCTCTGTGTTAATCTGTGAAACACCTCTGTGACATTTGTACAGTAAAGAATAAGGATATATCCCTCATAACAATGTGTGGGAAGTTGCTATTTGCAACAACACAGCAATTATACTACAGTTCTGCTGTTAACAGACTCCTTCATGTTTACAAATCACTCAGCTGGAAATGCACCCTACGATGAGCTGAGTTATTAAATGGACTGCTCATTTCCACCAAATGCTGCTTTTAAATTTTGCTAATAATACCTCCTTTCAGCCCTTTCCTAAAAGCCAAATTAAAATTTCATAAGCTGGCCTCCCCAGAATCTTTATTAAAACTGTGTCTGATTGCTACTACGGGTTCTTTATTCTCTCTGCACTTAATTTTAGTCAAGAGTGCTGCTTTCTGTCAGCGAGCACACAGCACCCGCACTAAACATGACTTTATATTCTTATAGATAGGAAAATGTAGGCGCTTTTATACTTTTTTCACACCAAAATACACTTCTGAAAAGAGGAATAATGTATCTCTGTATTTTTTTCCTCATTAAAAAGTTATACACAAGAAATTATAGGAAATGTTTATGAGGTTAGCTCACATGATATTTGTTTAAATGACTGGTTTTAAAAAAGCAGATTTATACAAGGACTGGGTCATTCTCTATCAGCGTATAGCCATCTTGAGATCACATGACTAGCCAAGCCTTTCAGAAGAGAATTTAGCTAAGTATGATTCTTTAAAATTTTTAGAAGGAATTTCTCAAATATTTTGAGACAAAAAATGGAGGGCTTTGTTGTTATCTGTGTTGTATTTAGATGACCGTATTAATCAAAATAAGCGTCAACAGTTTTTTTTTCTTTGTGACTGGCTTGAGCGGAGTTCAGCACTTTGTGCATTTTTTTTTTAAACATGCTGTGTAAAAATAGTTATTTTATTGATCACTGGTGTCACGGAAAGTACCCATTATATTATAATGCTTAATATTTAAAACAATCTAATAAATTCTTTAAACGTCTTACTTATGGGGACTTAAGAAAAGTTGGAGGTTATCCACCATTAAAAGTTTTTTTACAATGATTTTTAAGAACGTTCTTTTCAGGAATTCAAATTCTTTTTAAGTTGTGTCTTTACAATCTTCTTAATAAATGTTTTTGGGAAAAATAAAATATTATTTATTCTAAAGTTAGAGAAAAGAAGAAGAAAATAGCAGTTTCTTGAAAAAAATAATGTTTCTGACTATTTATTTCAAAATGACAATCTCGGAAGGGATTTGACAACCACTAGGCAAAGCTGCATCTGAATCAAATTAGCTCTAATTTATTATGATTTTAATCATTAGTGTGTTTTTAATTTAATTTTGACAGGGGTAATGATTCAGAGAAAGAATGTCTTCAGTGAAATAAGAGTGATTTGGTGAGAGACATCAAGTCCCTGTATCATAGTGGTTAAAATGAGGTATACACAACAAGCTGAGCAAAGAGTCTCAGACCGCATAGACATTTATGTTTTCAGATAATAATCTTAGTTAAAAATTGTATGGTGTGACTTGAGACAGTCTTTAGTTTTTAGCTTCTGTCATTTGAAAGTGGTAACTAGTGCTGTGGGACTCCTCGCCTGCTCGCAGCTCATTTAGCTGATGTGTTTGTCCCTGGTGACTTATAAACTAAAGTGACTTATGCATACAGTGTTTTAATAGCTAATACAACACTACTCTTTTATTTGTCAGTGATCTATAAGACCTCTTTAAGCCTTTTAACTTCTGACTGGAGTATTTTTTTATTTTAATTTTGACCCAGCACAGGTATCATATTATGTTAAATACTTAGTGTAATGAATGTGTCATGGTGAATTATGCTAAGTGTTTTACAATGCAAGTTAATCATGCATAGATGATAAGAACATTCCCAAGACAAAGGTTAATATTAGCACAGAGAGTTTCTTCGTCTAACCTCTTAATTAACCAAGTAGCCTCTCTGTCTAGTCATATTTTACTCATCAGTGTAAATGGTGAAAGGGTAGAGTAAGCCACAGAGAGAGAGGTTAGATCAACATTTGTACTTCATTATACTTCATGTAGATAGTAAGAGCTGTTTAGATGTACAACGCAATGGAGGGTGTAAGTGCCACCTGCTTATAACAAAAGGGTCTGGCTGCAGCTTGGCGCTTGCACTCTCAGACATGCATTCTCAGGCTTGCACTCTCAGACACTTGCACTTCCGCTAGCGACGTCACTTGCAGTCTTTTTTATTTTTTATTTTGTTCTATTTATTGATTACTTTTTGTTTGAATCTCTCAACATTTTACAACAGTATAGCCAGGTGGTGAAGACAAGACAAAAGAAACTAAATTACGAAGTCACTTGCAATCGCCACTTCCACTCTCCGATACCTGCGACGTCACTTGCAATCCACACAAATCGTGCGTGTTGCCAATGGAGACAAGACGCTGTAGTGGTGATTTAACGATTAAAACTAATTTAGTACCATAACCTACAGGGTCCTGCAAGAAAAAGACAAGACCCGCAAATCCGTCGCCACAGAACAGCAGAATATGAACGCAATGCGCAAAGTCTCTCGTTAAGCATTTTCCTCCTGTAGAAAAACAAACACTTAACATGGCGTAATGTATTAAGATACATTAAGTGCAATTAAAAGATCAAACCACCTGGCTATACTGTTGTAAAACGTTGAGGGATTCAAACAAAAAGTAATCAATAAATAGAACAAAATAAAAAATAAAAAAGACTGCAAGTGACGTCGCTAGCGGAAGTGCAAGTGTCTGAGAGTGCAAGCCTGAGAATGCACGTCTGAGAGTGCAAGCGCCAAGCTGCAGCCAGACCCTTCTCGCTTATAAACCAGTGAAAACTGAGCAGTGTGGATAAAACTTATCAGGTAAACAGTTTATTTTGGAAATGATCAGATTATCTGTTTGATCCAAATTTGCATTTTTTTTTGGGACTGAATATGTTTATCTTTTTATTAAATGTGTCTTACACAATTAGAACACATTATAGGGACCAATTCTCACTATTAACTAGTTGCTTATTAGCACGCCATTAACATATTGGCTGTTTATTAGTGGTAATAAAGCACATATTCTGCATGACCATATTCTACATCCCTTATCCTATCAAATACCTAAACTTAACAACAACCTTACTATTAATAAGCAGCAAATTAGGAGTTTATTGAGGCAAAAGTCATAGTTAATGGTTTGTTAATGGTGAGAATTGGAACTTAAAGTGTGACCGAACACTTGAAAAAAAATGCTAAATAATTTTTTGTGATTTTGCTAAATAAATAAATAAATAAATAAATAAATATTACCTCTGCTGAAAAGCTTGTTTACATGTGAAAGGAATGGACAATATTTTGTATATTTGATTGCATTTTCCACTGTTTTAAGTGGCCATGAGAGTTGCAGACTTCCAGCAATATGAGCACTAGTGACTATCGGTGTCAAGATGTGGGTGTGCCCAGTGAAATGGCAAATATATATCTTACCTGCCAATGGGATACAAATATATAACTACCAATGGGAATGAATAGAGTGGAGTGGATCTTCTGTCATCTTTGTTGAGTGTTGGCAAGTTGATTAAGTTAAGTCTTAGAGTGACTAACAGTAAGTAATTTTCCTATTTTATATGACATGTTTCTGACCAGTTTTCCTGCACAGCAGTGTAACTCGCTGATTAACTACATAGTGTGATGTATTGTTGCAGAAACAAGCCAGTCATGACTTTTTACTGAAAAGCTTTGTTGCACATCCATTGTTCGAATCTTGTTGATTAGAACTGGCGTTAAAGAGTAAAATAGGTGGTGGAGCAATAACATCTGCTAATTAATCAGCTCAACATCAAATTAATGTAAAATTATTGCTGTATGTGACGAGTGGGGTGGGGTCGAGAGCTGTGGGAATGGAGCAATGCGTGCAATGGAGTAAACGATAATGCGCGACACCTGCGCCACTCACTGGTCTCGAGTCCCACGAGGAGCTTGGTAAGTTTAATGGTTGGGTGGGTTTTTCAGTTAAACTGAGCCATACAACTCCAAATGGTTTGTTGCTACCAATAAGTCAGAGGTTATGTGTCACTTGGAAATCTTGCTATCAAGGTCATGTGTCCCTAGAAATCCAGGGCTGACGATCTGTGCAGTGAGAGAACGTCTCCATTACTCCATCAGTGCAAATTAGATGCACAAATTATTCAGAACCTTTCGTCCATCATCAGCGGCTCTGAAAAGTGCTTACTGGGGTTAACATACCACAGAGAGCTTAAAGTGCACTTATTAATTTCAAAGAAAATATTTAACGCTGCCGAAGCGTCCGGCCTCAGCAGATCTCAAGTGGTCATCCACGCTAAACTGGTGGTAAGATTTACCAATGAGCCCAAGCGGGCTCTGCAAATCGACTTGCCTTCCTCAAACAAATTAATGAAAATTCAGTTGCAGCGAGCGGCCCTCCCATACCCTTAGCACTACAGCGCATTTGAAAAAATCCTCCTGACTGACATGGATTTATGATAGACCTTGAGACAGTCTTAACAACAGCAGTAAATGTACATCCCAATGTACTGTGTTAATATGAAGGAACTGATTCTTGATTCTCCAGTGTTTTAGCGGTATTTTTAATTACACATTGCATTGTGTTTTACAGTTGAAGGAAAAAGTCCTGGTAATTTTCTGTCTGGATATTATCCTTCTTCTTTTTCTTTATTTTTTTCTCCTTACATTGCAGTCATCCCACTTATACAGTACAGGTGCATCTCAATAAATTAGAATGTCGTGGAAAAGTTCATTTATTTCAGTAATTCAACTCAAATTGTGAAACTCGTGTATTAAATAAATTCAATGCACACAGACTGAAGTAGTTTAAGTCTTTGGTTCTTTTAATTGTGATGATTTTGGCTCACATTTAACAAAAACCCACCAATTCACTATCTCAACAAATTAGAATACTTCATAAGACCAATAAAAAAAAACATTTTTAGTGAATTGTTGGCCTTCTGGAAAGTATGTTCATTTACTGTACATGTACTCAATACTTGGTAGGGGCTCCTTTTGCTTTAATTACTGCCTCAATTCCAGCTTCTTTGGCAATGAATGTTTGTGGCTTACCCTCCTTGTGAAGGGTGTCAATGATTGTCTTCTGGACAACTGTCAGATCAGCAGTCTTCCCCATGATTGTGTAGCCTAGTGAACTAAACTGAGAGACCATTTTGAAGGCTCAGGAAACCTTTGCAGGTGTTTTGAGTTGATTAGCTGATTGGCATGTCACCATATTCATATTTGTTGAGATAGTGAATTGGTTGGTTTTTGTTAAATGTGAGCCAAAATCATCACAATTAAAAGAACCAAAGACTTAAACTACTTCAGTCTGTGTGCACTGAATTTATTTAATACACGAGTTTCACAATTTGAGTTGAATTACTGAAATAAATGAACTTTTCCACGACATTCTAATTTATTGAGATGCACCTGTATATGAGAAGTGGGAAATTTTGACCTAAATTTTACCTAAATGTGTTGCGAAATTGTATTTGGACATATACAGTAAGCCACACACTTAAAAGTGAAAGAATGCATTGCATAACAAAATAATGAAACCAAGTGTAGGGATGCACTGATATTCAAATTCTGACTGATACCAATAAATAGATAATTACTTTCATGTTATGGCAGATAAAATAATCTTAAATTCAGTCTAATTTGTTTAAGAAATGCCAAAAGCTAAAATGCTACAAATAAATGTAAGCATCATTATATTAGCATGCAGTGTTAAAATAGATAATAATTTTCAGTTTTGCTCAATATAATATTTAAGAGTGCTAATTTTTTTTTGTACTTTATTTTAGCATTAGATGATGACAAAATCAATAGGGAAGTTAAATATCCAATAACGACTGATACCTATATTGGCTGATAACCAATAGGGAACCGATATATTGTGCATCCCTACATTTCACAAGAAAAAGTATCAATTGTCAAATGATAAAACTTAAAAATTGTGACAAAACATATTTTTATATTGTCAAACGATAGTGGGAAATTGTGATGAACTGTGCTTTGCTAAAACAAAATTCATGCATGCACTAAAAAAATCATTTTGACATCAGTTGCTTAAAGTCATTGCAAACATTTCTCAGAAAAGTAAAGTGAGTTAAGAAAATGCAGACACTATGTTTGATATTTTGCTATGTAAAGGTGACATTCATACTTTAAGTGAAAAACGGTCTAAATGTGTTTTAGGGCTACTGTACAGTTTTTTTTTCTACAGTTCAACTTGGGAAACTTTTGAAAAACAAGTCTACAGGATAGACAGACAGATAACCCTGAAGTTTACATGTATGTGAGATACATGTATACTGTATTATTGTTCTTGCTTCATCCTACATTACTGAACAGCGCATGCAGCATACAAAGTGATTAAATCTTTCTGGGTCTCAAGCTGTCAGCCTCATCTTTCTCTACCAATCTCCTGCACTCTTTTTCTCTTTCTTGATCACACAACGCCTCTCTGAGCCCTGCTGAATGCCCATGGCATGCCCTGACTTGCCTTCTCATTGACTTCCACCAAACAGTAGAGTCCAGGGCCAAAATAATTTGTATCTGTTCAATAAATCATTAAAGACTGTCATGCTATGTTCTACACTCTTCTTCTCACCCTTCTCTATCCCCATTCCTTTCTCTCAAAGGTCTTGTTAATGTTTCAAAACTGCACATAAGACACAGCAGCCAGATGCTTAATTTGAAAGGTGGCCATAGGGCACCTGCAGGATTTTTTTCTTCGACTCCTCTCGCCTCTGTAGTGTTAACACCTAGTGCATTTCAGACGGAGGATGTCAAGGCTAGGGGGCGAGGGGGATGGAGGGACAGGGGGAAGTATTGTACAAAGTGTGCCCTCCAGAAACAGCTTTTACCCTAAAAACCTCATCTGATGAGTGCCATATGAAGAAGCATGGGGTTAAGTGCTTTAATGCATCAGTTTTTAAATTGTAAAAGGTAGATAGAGTCAGTCAAAAGCACACAGTGATGGCCAAGGCAATTTTAATTCTAAAAGATTTATGATGTTTTGAATTACACTTCTCAAAATTTTCCTCAATGTAAAGGTTAATTTCATGTCACTGGCTTCTGAATTATGTTTCAAAAACAAAACACAAATTTGAGCAGTTGAGGAGCACGTAAAAATGAAAAGCAGGATATTAACTATGGCACAGCCATTAAAAAGTCATGTGGTTTCACTGTGATGTGCTTGCTGACCCATGCAAAAAGTGTCCTGACGAGTCAATTTAAGATGCACAAAACTAACAAACTGCAAAAAAATGCTTTTTTATGCATTAAATTCCTCTTGGAAACTGTCGATAACCTTAAAAAGTCTAATGATTTCTTATCAGTGCTTGAATGAACCGTAAAATCACCTTCTGAGATATTGACATTTACACAGACATGAGCAGCAGAACTCGAGTTTCCAACAGCTGACGGCTACTTATTCTGAAAGAAAAACAGCCTTAGTGCTGAGCTATGGAAACCAATGCTGTATGCATTCATTTCAGATAAATAGCTAACTCTCAGCTTCATAAATAATAGATAAATACTCATTAATAATTTGATCAAAAATATCCCCTAGCAGTTTTTGCCTCATTGTACATCATTTTGTAAGTATGTCAGATGAACCCTCATTTATTTTCAATTCCATGCCATGTCTGTGTTTTGCAAATTTGTATATTGGTCTTTCTACTTATTTATTTTACAGATACAGTTTTAATATTTGATGTGTAGCACTAAATTCCATTTGTTTCCTTTTTATGAGGAGACTCAGCAAGCTAGATACAAGAGGAAGGGTGCTGAGATGTTAATAGTGAGTGTTATTAATGTCCATAGAATTCAAGAACGTCATTAATTTTTAACAAGAAATACATTCTGTGCATGAACTGTGGAGCTAATTTGCCTTGTGATTGCTGAAGGAAATTATTCAAATTATTCTAACCTTACTTGTTTACTAAAGAAGTACAACTGAAAGACCATGTTTTCACTGGATTACAAGTGTGATTGAAAGGTTGGCTGGTTTCATCCAGCAAGAAAGTAGCCAGTGTGTTTTTCCCCTTGAGCAAAGCATTTAATTGAGCAAGTAATAGTGACAGCTGTAGTAAAAACCAAAATATTACCATGACTTACTCAAAATACTTTGGAATTAAAATAAGTTAGGTTTTGTCTAGAGTTCACGCTCTATGAGAGCTCTTGTCAGACAGAAATTTCTTGATTTGGACTTTTGAGCAAAACATAGTCAGCTTTTCCTAAGCAAACCATGGCTAACAACGAGAGTGGTGGTCAGAACTAGCTGCTCATTAGTGAGAGGAGCTCAATTCCTGTCTCAGAGCCCTGCTTCACCCCAGGGTGCTAACACTGCTCAGAACCCAGTCGGCAGCAGGTATGGGTTGAACTTTCCAATGAAATTATGCTTCTTGACATCTGCCCAAACAGTGCTTAGCCAAACACCAGGAAGGCTGTTTGTGAAAATCTATCACAGTTGAGGGCACTGTTTGTGGCAATCTCTGCACATCTGTGCTGGAGATGTGAGGGTCCAGGAAGCGTAGATGGATTAATCGTTATTGAAGGACAGTGTAAGTAGTGCTTGGCTGCCTGACTAGAAATCAAATTTTCCAATGTTCTCTCCTGATCCTGAGTTGGCCGTTGGAGTAGGTCAGTGCACAGTACGAGGCCTGGCACAGCCAGGTTCGCTGGCGCTCACATGACTATTTGTAGAGTGAGGAGGTGGATAAATGCCATTCCTTCCAGAAGGTTTAGCTTAGAGATATGGACCATCAGCTCACTAAAAACTACATTATGGCCATAAAAACATAAACACCAGGTGCTTCAATATCCAAATTTACAAGAAATAATTACATTATTCACCCTCAGTTGATGTGGTCATATCTTGCTTTGCTACATCAAGTGTTTGCTTTTGAAACATAGACAAGACAAAAGAAAAAAGACAAAAAATAAATAAATCAGGTGTTCTGATGAAAAACAAAGTTTATTAAAAACTACAAGTTGTTCATTTTGCTGTAAGAATAAAAAACATTTTTCACACCACATATTTTTTATAACGTTGTGTTTGACATGATTGTTGAGTTGTGAAGCGTGATGCAAGCGCATTATGAAACTTGGATGAGAAGTGATGTGGAAGCACAGAGGACAGTCACTTCTTGCGCAAGTTTCATCACGCTTCACAACGTGCTGACGTTCACAGCTTGCTGACAGTTAGCCAGAAGCAATGGTTTATAGTTAAAAAAGTTTAAAATAGTAGTATTTGTTTCACACACGCTTATTTTACTTCAGAAGACAATGACTCATCAACTGGGGTTGTATGGATTACGGTTTTTAAAGCTTTTTGAGGGACCCATATTGCAGTTTATGGATCTACATTATCTAAAAAGCTCCACTTGTGTTCCGCAGATAAAAGAAAGTCATATACATCTGGGACGGCAAGAGGTGGAGTTTTTGGGTGGAATATCTCTTTAACCTGAGAACCTTTCTGACTGGTTAAGAGTTGTCCAACCAATTCAATTAAAATGTTCAGATGAAATGTTTGCAAAGAACTGACTAAAATTTTGTTCACTTACAAATGGGAAATCACTAAAATCATCATAGTGTAGTGTATTTATTATTATTTTTTAAATCAAATTAGTTAGGCGTGAACCCCACCACCTAACCTTAACCCTAACCCACATTCATAACAGTGCTGGTTACCTACACAACACTAACCCCTAACCATAAACTAAACAGTAACACTTAAAAATAATATAACGTTGGTAGCACATCCTCTACTGTTTCTTGTGATTGGATCCATCCATGATATTTCTGAATTTTTCTTGACATGATTGAGTGTTTGAGTTGACCAATGAAATCAACTAAAGAGTTTGTGCTTAACTGATTTGGAGGAGAAAAAATAACAGTCTAAGTGTACCAAGCTATCTGTTCCTCAGTAGTGAAAAAAAAATATATAATAACACTAGAAGAAAAAAAATCATGGTAAGGACTGTGTTTAAATAGGACTTGTTTTGATCCAATTTACAGGAATGGAGTAGTATCTTTAGCTTTCTGACTATTTCAACTCTACACAAACAGCGGAATGTCAAGTATTGGAGCTATGGGCACTCTAGACTAGAGAAGAAAGGAAATTAATTATCTTGCAAAGTACATTTTTATCATGGGCAGAAACTGACACATATTGATTAATGAGCCAGTAAGTGTTTGCTTGCTGGAATTTTAATTCATTTCCTTGTAAAGGCAAGAGAAATCATTAAAACAGGTGAGAAGACCTTGACTTCACAAGCCCAACAAAGGCGCAGGGAGCCACATAACGTCGGCTAAGTAGATGTAGAGAGTGAAAGAGAGAGAGAGACATGCGAGAGAATGAAGTTCTCGATTGGTTGCCTCTTTAGGTCATTTGCCTGCCCTGCCCCAGACGTTCTCTCACCACATCAAACCACCATACTGTGCCAATTAGCACAGCCACTGTGGAGAGGGGGCCACGCTCTATTCCTCCTTATTTATCTCTGTTATGAATCCCATCATCTCGTAATTTTCCCTTTAAAGGAGCTGTAGTGAAGATCAAGTGGCTGTGTGTGAGTATCAGGGCAGGAGGAATCACAACAAATTAACCAAGAAACTTTGCAAATAATCACATCCCATTTTCTCTGCATCCACTGTTCATTTCTGAATAGACCTTATTATCACTTTTTCCCCAGAACTGGTTCTTTGAAAACTGCTCCTTGATCACATAAATCCCAGTGCTTTGGGCACATTTACTGCCTATTGTACAATTGTAAAGTTCTCGTACAATAAAAAAGAAAATATAGGTTTAAAGCTTCCGCTGTGGGAAAGCACCGGTGCTGGGGAAGCCTCATGGCTCCACTCAATTATAATGGAGTGTGTGATGGAAGATGTAGGGCAGGCTTGGCCAGAGGGATCCACAGGGGAAACCTGCTCTGGGTCTACAGTGAGAGTTGGATGGTTACAGACCTGTCTCCACTCATAGGCATCTGCCTGGAGCACTCTCACCTGTCCTGGAGCCCAGAGGAGGCCATGCGCCCTCCTTATCATCCCACAGTGTGCTCTGTAGAAACTCAACCCTGACCCCACTCTTGACCGCTTTACCATGGACCAGTGTTGAGGGATGTGGGCTAAGAAAGAACTTTGGACTGTTACAGACATAGTGTATTTTATTTAACAGTTGTTAAATTTTTGAGCACAATGAAAAAAATAAATAAACTGCTTAAACTGACTCAACTTAAATCTGTCAGCTAATTTAGAGGTACAATAGATATTTTCGTAAAATTGGCAGTATTTTAGCCGCTCAAAGAAACCCATTTAGTCACACCCATTTTGCTGTGATGTACATGGCTAGTGGTAACTGAATTTTTAAAGGGTTAGTTCACCCAACAATTCTGTCATCACTTACTTATCTTCATGTTGTTCCAAACCCATAGTACTTTTTTCATCTTTGAAACCAAACTGAAGATATTTTAAATGATATCTGAGAGATTCCTGTCCCTCAATTGAAAGCCCATTCCACTAAAACTTTTAAGCTTCAAATATTTATTTATATTATTAATAAAAGCTTCTGTTTACCATGTTTGATGTGCTTTATGCATGTGCGTTGGTCAATGTTTATATCATTATATATTATATCAGCCTACGTTATATATCATTATATAAAGCAATCATGTCTTAACTTGGATTAAACAGCTTGATTCATATGGATTTCTTTTATGATCACTTCATGAACTTTTTAGAACTGTCACACTTGGGGGAATGGGCTTATAGAGGGACAGAGGTTTTATTAAAATATATATTTGTGATTCAAACAAATGTCAACAAAAAGTCTTTGGAACAACAGGCTGGGGAGTTAATAAAGTCAGAATCTAATTTCAGATTTTTTAGATGAACTTGAACTACTTTAGATGTATATTGAACACTGTGTACCTAAAACATGAGAAGAACCAATGATTATAAAATCACACAAATCTGTTATCCTAAATTGCAGTCCTATGTTTCTATGGTTAACCTTGTTTTCCTTGGTGCTCACACTTTTTTGTGTGGGGATCTACTTTTCAAATGAGAAACTCACAGAAAAATAAAGAAATAATACAATACATATAAAATAAATAAATAAAAAAGCTTGTTGGGATGTATCTTTATATTTCATTCATTTAATTTTTTATTTAAAATAGTAATAATAATGTTCAATTCGTAGTACCCCCGTAGAACTGTGCCTGCATTTACCTAAAGCAGTGGTTCTCAACCTTTTTTACTCCAAGACCCCCTTCTCTCCAAATCAATACTGCAAGCCCAAACTTTTCTATTCACTAAAACCTTTGTATTTGTTATTACTTTTCAATTACATGTATTTTTTTAAACAAAAGATAAATTTAAATATTCCATGTTCTTTTTTGAAAACATACTTTGCAAAAATGTCACTGCAGATATTCTATACAACTTAAAAGCATGTAAAGCTCAATTATACAGTAATTTTAACATATAAGCACAAGTCAATTTGCCATACCAAACAATACCACAGGGAGATGCCAAAGGACTGCATATAAACTAGGGCTGCACGATAAATTGCATGCGATATTTAATGCTCATCTTGTCAGTAAAGCTGGTTCTGTAATCAGTGGTAAATCTCCATCACGTGCATGCTTTCACATGGAGCCGTTCGTGGTTTTGTGCAGCTAGTGAACTGCTAGTAAATGCTGCTCCATGTGAAAGCACGAACGTGATGGAAATTTACCGCTGATTACAGAACCGGCTTTACTGACAAGATGAGCATTAAATATCGCATGCGATTTATCGTGCAGCCCTAATATAAACTACTATACAGGTCCATTCAGAATCACTAAACACACCAAAATACAAATGAAAAATGATAAATGAAACTATTCTGAACTCAGCGACAAAGTTCGGGAGGAGCACGTTCAGATAATTAACCTGATAAACAGGAGAGGAGCACAATCAGTAATCAACTATAACTATATCTGCCGGTGTTCTGACAAATAATGCTACCTATCAGATTATGCTACCAACACTGTATTTATCCTACTGTAAGGGTAGGTTTAGGGTTGGGGTAGGTGTACATGTTAATACAGCCTCACACCTTATTAATATCATGCTGGAAACAAAATCTGACAGGTAGCACTTTTCGCTATCGAATTATGCTACCATCTGTTTTAATGGGAGGTAGCAAAATTTGACAGGGTAGCACAAATCGTCAGAACACCGGCCCCAGGATCGCTCCTTCTCTGCCAGACAAGGTCGCCGAGCTCCAGGCTTCATCGCGGACGCTGCTCTCTGCTCAACCAGCCACACGCTCTCTACGACGCCGAGGCTTAACCTCATCTCCACCGGCGTCACTTCCAAACTTCTTCCCCGGCATCTTTTTATCATTCAGCCGTGCCAACAATTATTCCGATCGGAAAGTGGACCATATTTAAGCCTGAGGCAAACTCTGATTAATTCCGACGCACCATCCTCGCGGAGGGTAAACAAAGCGGATCTGTACTCTAAGTTATTCGTCTCCCTGCAATCAGCCAACCTCACTCCTAAATCCACTACAGCAGGGTGCCCAATATTTCGAGCAAGCTCGCAAGGCCCCGAACTCACCTCGCTCGACACCACCATTGCCCCGCACAAGACCCGGCTCTCCTTAAGTGCTGGGTTGCAGCGGCAGGCCTTCAACGAGCCTGGGCCTCACCCCAGATCTCACCGCAGCAAAGCCTCACTAGCTTTCCGCTTCGGCTCAAACTTTCACCACATCTCTTCCGGCCGCAGCGTCGTATGCAGCCGGACCTCCAGCTCTTGTAGCAGACGCTAGCACGAGGCTGCCTCCGCTAGCGGCACAGGCTGTGTTACAAATTAATTTTAGGTAAAGCCGCTAAAAGGCAGGCCATTTGTTGCTAAAACTTGTTAAACGATGTTGTGACATAAAAGGATGTTGATGTCATTTTGTAACCATGATGCAAAACAATTATTATCGAACAAGTGCAACTAGCAACCTAATTCACATGTGATGTGTGTATTGCTAGGCACCTCTCTCCAAGTCTCTAGCTGATGTGCCGCTTGGCTAGCTTTTCAACACTTTCTTCTTTTTGTGGTTAAGAGGAAAATGCATGTCATTTTAGCATTTTATCACTTTTTAAAAGATGCTAAATTGCCAAATACATTTTTAAATAGCTAAATTTGTAGCTATGTGATTTGGAAAACAAGTTGCTAGGGTAGTTTGAGAAGTGGCTAAATCTGGCAACAAAATTGTTAAATTGGCAACACTGCAGGCTACTCAGGCATTTCAGCATTTCCCGGAAGCTGCGGATTCGGGTGACGTTTTAGCTCATCCGCGCAGCACTACTACACAGGTTCTTCAGGACGTCCCAAACCCCACCCCCTTCCCATGGCCTACAGCTACAGCAACTGAAGCAAACGTGAGGCTGCCTCCGAAGCTTACCCGTCCGATGCCGCAAGTAATGAACTCCTGTCAGATGCTGCAAGAGCCTTCCTGGTTGAGTGAATATGTTTTCTGTCAACTACCGGTGATGCTTACCCATCCATGCTGTGAGTATTGAACTCCCGTCGAATGCTGCAAGTACCCAAGTATCTTGGCCTTTCAGTCCGACCACCAGCGAGGCTTACCTGTCCGATGCCGTGAGTACTGAACTCCCGTCAGATGCTGCAAGAGCTTCCCGGTCGAGCAAACCATTTCCGTCCGATATCCGGAGAGGCTTATCCGTTCGATGCCGTGAGCATTGAACTTCCGTCGAACGCGGCGAGAGCCTCCGGGTCTAACAAACCTTGCCTTTCCGTTCCGACAACCGGCGAGGCTTACCGATCTGATGCCATGAGTATTGAACTCCTGTCAGATGCCGCGAGAGCCTCCCTGTGGAGCAAACCTTGCCTTTTCTGTCCGATAACCAGCAAAGCTTACCCGTCTAATGCCGTATGTATTGAACTCCCGTTTAACGCTGTGAGAGCCTTCCCGGTTGTGTAAATATGTTTTCTTTCAAATACCAGTGATGCTTACCTGTTCGAGGCCTTGAGTATTGAATTCCCGTCGAATGCTGCGAAGCCCTCCCAGCTGGGCACTTCAAATTTAGTTCAACTTGTCCATTGGCCAGTAAGATCCACCCATCTGTTGCCATGAGCTGCTCCAGTCAAAAGCTCAGTGGACCTTGTTGGTCAGGCGATTTGAGCCTCGTCCACTCCGTTCTCGGCCAGTAGGGCTCACCCATCTGATGCTGCGAGCTGCTCCCATCAAGAAGCAGTGTGAGCCCTCCCAATCTGGCTTCCCAAATCTCGCTGCTCCTCATCCATCGGCTAGTGGGGCCCATCCGCCCGGCGCTGCAAGCTGCTCCCGTTGGAGGCAGTACGGGCCCCCTGGTCGGATAGCCCAAAACACGCTTCTCCTCCCTTATCGGTCAGTAGGGCTCACCCGCCTGACGCCGTGAGCTGCTCCCATCAAGAAGTGTCATGAGCCCTCCTGATCAGATTTCCCAAATCACGCGGTTCCTCGTCCATCGGCCGGTAGGGCCTGTCCGACCGGTGCCGTGAGTTGCTCCAGTCGGAGTATGCGTGGGCCCTCCTAAGAGACTAAGCTTCTTCCCGAAATGCCAGCCCGCCAGATTTTCATTTTGGGGGGACTGTCCTTTGCTCAATTGCTTTTTGGGGGGTACTCTGGGTTCAGGTCAAAATTCCTAGCTTTGGAACCCTCCCCTCGGTCAGCACGCCAAATACGCATAACCTTTACTCTGTTTATTATATGTAAGTGTGAACTCGCGAAATTATGTTTTATTAACAAAGTTCGGGAGGAGCACGTTCAGATAATTAACCTGATTAACACGAGAAGAGCACAATCAGTAATCAACCTAATTAACAGGTGTATATATACACAGCCCACTTACCTCTGTTCCTCGACAGTTTTCCGGCATCCCTCCAGCACCCCATCTCCTCACTTACAACTATTCCTATCCTAACCAGTGGGGGTGGGGGTTTGGGGGGGTACTCTGGGTTTGGGCCAAAATTCCGATCTCGGAGCCCTCCCCTCGGACAGCACGTCAAATACGCATAACCTTTACTCTGTTTATTATATGAAAGTATGAACTTGTGAACTGCCGTTCAGTCTATAGGCTATTTCACACAGCGCAATGAGAAGCATTGCCTTCGCAATCGACTGGTAGATCACGATCGACCTATTGGTTGATCATTGTTGAACCTCATGTTTTCATTGTGCCATAAATCTCTTTTCTACTATAAAGCAGCTCTCCAGTGAGTTAATGTTTTTACTTTGCATCTGACCTCAACGGACTGAGCAGAAGAAATAACATGGAGAAGATTTCCACGTCAAAGGATTGGAGCCCCAGAGCACACCTACCTATCACATAATTGACATGGACCAATGGTATTTCAAAGGTGTTTACCAGCCAAATGGATTTTTGGCAAGCTGTTTCGAAACTCCCAAAACCTTGGTCTGATTTTGTTCAAAATTACATCACATTAGTCCATTATTCGATTTCAAGAAAAACAGGCAACAGTTCTCAAGTTAACAACTTATTTCATGGCAAGATTACAACTTTGTGCAATTTGTATCTGTTCTTCACATAAAACGGTGGAATTAAGGCTCTGATATACTCATTCTTTTTCGTTCTTCATTTAGAGGTAAAAATAAGTTTGGAATACCTGACCATATACAGCAGTATAATGTTAGAACCTCTCAACACTGCAATTCAAACTGCAACTTCATAAAGCAGCTGTCCAGTGTGTTCATATTTTTCTTTGTATCTGATCTCGACGGACTGAAAAGAAGAAATTAACTGGAGAAGAATTCCACATCAAAGAATGCTGAGCCCCAAAGCAGATCTACCAATTACATAATGTACCAATCTACCACGGACCAATGGTGGTTCGAAGGTGTTTACCAGCCGGAGTGGACTTTTGGCAAGCTGTTTCGAACTCCTGAAACAAACTTAATTTTGGCCTGATTTTCAAATTACATTACACCATTTCATTCTTTGATTTCGCTTGTATATTAGGACCTTTAGAATACAGCACACAAGTGAAGAAGATTTCAGTTCCTGTCAGTGGCTCTATAATGTTGACAAAACACATGCATGCATTCCTTGTCTATCACTAGCACATTTCTTTCCTGACTAGCGCTGGAAAACAAGCAGGTACAACCCAGCCGCCATATTGATTAAGGCTAAATAAGCCCCAGCAGCACTTGTAGTGAGTGCTTGTTTGTGTCTGTTCATGTCAGGGGCCATTTCCACGGCAGCAGACCCCTGAGGAGTGCAAGCTGCACACTGCAGAGCCACCTGAAATGAGGAGCTGCCTGAGCCAGGCCCTCTGCTCTGCGCGCCATCATTATTTTGAAGGAGAAAAACCCGGTTTGACAGATGAACTGGGGCCAGAGGAAAAAAACACATCACTGATATGGCACATAACAAGCTCTCAGAAGAGAGTAACACTGATTCATTTCTATGGTAACCTGTATCAAAACAGATTTCCAGGAAGGATCTCTTTGTTTTGGTGCAGGGAGGTGATCATTCTATTTGGTGGGAGGAGGAATTCAGCTGTGAGACCGATGCGGGTTCAGGGGTATTAGCACTCAGTGTGGTGATGAGTTAAATAGTGAGAGGTGAGTCGGCAGCGCTCCCAGAGCTGGACTATGGAGGGATCAATGTTAGAGTTGCTGTAATTTAATGGGTGAGTTATATTTAGGTCTAGTAGACCTGCAGGGCAGGGGCCGCTGGGTGAGAATGTGAGACGGAGCAAAACTTCAAACCGACGGCAAGTTTACAGGATTTACTTCGGTATGTGGGCTGGTACGGCACTCTGCAGTTTTTCAAAGAGAAATGCACCTATTGCCATGACTCTCAACTCCTCCTGATCAAGCTCACCTGTTTGCTCATGACTTATATCTACTGCAAGATTTATCCTTTTAGCTGTTGTGATGGTGTAATAGTCAGATTGTAGTACATTTTCAGTTTTACCCCCTTATGTTCCTTAGTACTGATATATTATGACATTTTCTATGAGACTATTAGACCTTTTTTTTTTTACTTCTGGGTTAGAGACTCTAAGGCTGATGATACACGGGGCAACTTTTTGAGCAATGTTGCTGGGCAACTTTGGTTAATGTTGGCGTCAACGGGCAACCAGGTGAGACACAGGGCCCATGGCCGATTTAAAGTATCCATATAAGATTTGTTACCCATTCTCAATGGGAAAGTGCCCAAGCAACATTGCTCAAAAAAAGTTGCCCGGCAAAATTGCTCAAAAAGTTGCCCAGTGTATTATCAGCCTAAAATTCTAATTTGTAAAAACACTGTACCTGAAAACTTACTAGGTTTTCACCAGGTCTAAGGAACATTAAAAGAATTTGAAGGGAATATAGGTTTATAAAATTGCTATTATTCAATTTACACATTCAGCACTAGGGACCCCAAGATCCTAAAGTACATTTCAGTAGTGCATGAAGACAATTATTAAAACACATCATGAGTTGATTTATGCTGAATGTCAAAATATAATTTCATCATATACATGAGTGAGCCAGGATGGGAACAGGATGACTTTAACAAATGGGACACAAGCAATCACAGAGCTGCCCTGTTCCCATGAATGTAAAACAATGGCAGGTTGGTGGTAATTATGGGATGTGAAGCCCACTGGCCTAAATGTGGGTCAGCACTGATGAATATCCTGTCTGCACGGGGCATCCCTTACCCTGTCCTAACCCGCTCTCTTTTTCCCCGGTGCTCATCTGAAATGAGTGGCCGTGCATATGCCAGGATAGTCAATAATGGTTAATCTTATTTTTACTCTCCTTTTAGCCCCCACTTTTCTGCTTATCATCCTCAATCTAACACTCTCATATATCGCTAAGAGTGAATTGTGCCCACTGGGTCATTTATTTGCACACATTTTCACAGCAGACTACAATCTGACATACTTTACCGTACAGCATCGCTCTAAAAATTGTAACTGTAATCCAATGAATCGGCTCTAAAAATTGTTGAAAGTTGCCCTTGTCTGGACATATGCTCAGTGCAATACTCTTATCCATCACTAGATCATCATCTGAGGAATCTCTTCTTCCAAGTAGAAAATGAACACTTCTTCTGGCGCTTTCATACACCAATGTAAAAGGTTCATGCATTTCTGCCATCTACTGGACTGGAGTGTGAAGCACTAGATGGTGCACAGAACAGCAGTGTTGTCCGTTATGATTTTTTCTATACAGTTGCCTGAATATTTTTTTTCACCAGAAATGATCAGAAGACTTGGTAAATAATCAGCACGTTGTCTGGACTTTTTTTCTGATTATTCTGGCTACTTCATTAAAGGGGTCATGACGGATTTTTTTTTCAACCCTTATTTTCAACCCTCATTCTGACCCTTTGTCTAAAACGACCGGTTTTAAGGGGTGTGCCCTTTAAAATTTGTAAGTAATCTGTCACTGTTATGATTGGCTAATGTCATTGCATAGTAAACAGTATCAATGCTCCTTCACTATTGCATGTGAATGTTTTGACAATGTGACCAAAATAAAATGGCCATTTCCAGACAAAGCATTATGAAATCATTTACTTATGATTTGTGATGTAGCTGCAGTTGGATCTAGTGCTGCTTCATCTTTCAAAAAATGTTTCTTTGTGAACTCTCCATGACACTGTGCCTCGTTTATAAAACAAAATCCTCTGACAAGATACCATTAAAAATAAACTATCTTGTTCCTTACGCTAGGATCCTTCTGATATCTATACAAAGACACGAACGAGCTGTTTAAACCAAACGTGTCAAAGTGAGCGTTCTTTCACTCCATTTGTCCTGTTGACGACAGACACAAGGGCGTGGACTGTGTCCGAAAGCGAACGCGCATCTGTATACTGTGTCCAGTGTAGACAAGATAGTGGCAATGATTGTAATTTCTATTTGCTTTTGACATAATGCTAAATGTGAGTGTCACGTTGCATAATCAAAACAAATGTCAGCAGTTAGCGGACTGGATGATAGCACCTGGTTAATGTGAAGTTTGCTATAGTAAATAATAATTTAGTTCAACTGGTTGGTGAATTTGCCCCTGAAATAGGCAGAGAGCATAGAAACATAAACATATTTGTGGAGAATTGGAAAGCTCATCATTCATAAAAAATCTACACCTTACCCGACCCTTCATGTTTATTAAAAATATTTTTGGTAATTTGTTTATGCTTTCAGATGCCAATACGAATCTAGCTCAGCTTACACATTTTTTAACCATTGCAAATACATATTCTGTGTGGGCCTAGTCATGAAATATATGGTAAGACATTGCTGCATGAAGCTTGCTGTTGTTTTAATAGATGTCTTGCCCTTAAGTGTTTTTTTTTTTTTTTTAACACAAAGTTTTAAAAATTCTCTCTTTGCCTTTCAACATCTTTTTAAGACACCTCCAATCATTGACATTGAAGGTGTGCTGGTAATGAAATCAACTTCTGAAGGCTTTGATTTTCAGTCTTAATGAAGGCAAAAGAAGGGAAAAGCAGCAGTATCAATCAGTTTGTTTGGTTTCTTTCATTTGTAGAACAAGCGGGAATAATTTGGCACCTGATGCAGAGAGGAGCTGGGCTAAATCAAAGCGTATAAATAATGAACTCTAATTAGCAGCGTGTGGGAGAGGTGTGATGTCTGTCTGGATGGCGGAACCTCTGCCTGTTCTCGTGATCAGTCACTGTGAGAGGTTCACAAACGCAAGAGGAAGTCAGAACTTCTCTGTTAAGGGAGGGAGGGAGGACAGGAAAGTGGGAATAGGGGGACCCACATGCTTCTACAAACACTAATTGAAATCTTAAGTGTGCACATATACACACACTAACACATACAGCAGACAGTGGAACAAGCTGCACTGTGGTTAATTAAGAATTAACCTGTCCCGTTGTGAAAGGTATTTATACCTATGTTTAGTATTTTTGTAATAATCACTTGAGTAAATGAGGGTGTTGGGTAGTTTTGCACAGAATAAATAGTGGCCTAATTAGAAACACAGCAGGTGTGTGATATCCTAGCAATAATACTGACACTTTACAACAAACACTCACAGGCGCACAAGGCTTGGCTCTGTCTCAGTGGCTCCCTGAGTTGGGAGAGGTGCTGGGTTTCACCGTGTTGCATCATGGTATATTATCTAACAAGCACAAATATCACTGTGCCAACAAACATCACTTCGACCTGGTGGGCAAATTAGTCCCTTGGTTTACACCAAAATGTGTAAAAAAATAGAAAGAAAAAAAAACACTCACTGATGACTATGCTGTGGTAGGGCCTACTATTGTACTTATTTAATAAGATGTATATGTTTACTATAAAACCATGATTTTTTCCACAGATTTCCCTGGCATATTTATCTTAAGTGAAGAGAAGAATCTGATTAGGCTCATTGGCTGACCCCTCTTCCTCTGTGATGAATTGTAAGAGTCAAGGATGCAGAATTTGATGTATCTCCCTGACCTTTTCTATGCAAAGGATACATGTTCTGTACAACCATAATGTGACACGTCAGAAAAAGAGGTCATGTCTGTTAGAAAACATTGGTGCTTCTCGTTCTCCCTCTCTTTTTCTCTCCTTCCTGCTGTCTCCAATGGCTCTATTGTTTAGTGTGACAGCACAGAATCCAGCACTGGTCTAATATGATTTTTTTGTGCTGTTCTTACTGGTAATGAAGTGAGCCTTAGCAGACGTGATATTTCCCAGACTGCATTTGCTCAGATCAAATCATTAAAGCCGATCCATATAAATTGATGAACAGAAATATTAATATTTATTTTTCTCCACTTGACACAATAAAAGAGAAATCAGAATGATTGGTGATGACTTTGATCTCTTATAGCCCATCACTTTCTACCTCTTATGAGCCTCTTTAAAGCAGACTGAATTGATCTTAATAGCTCCTACTTTCTTAACAATTTATCTAGCCTTTAATGCAAAAAGATGAGGAGAGAGGAATAAAATAATAATATAAAAACTCAGTCCATATTAAGAGGATGCAGAATTAGTTCAATACAAGCTCTGTATTGTGTAGGAATATTACAGTTATCTACTATGTTTGCCACAATTAATAAACATTATCGTTACAGTAGAATATTCTGAGCAAAGAGGCACCTGTATTAAAACACATATATAAATTATGCTTATCTCTTATCCTGAATAAGAAATCAGGTCTGAATTGGAATGGGAGGATGCTATAAATATTAATGATTTTTTTAAACTTCAAAAGGGCGATAATATGGGATTCTCAGGAGGTGTCTCATCTTGAAGGGAGTAGAGAGAGGGGGGTTTGGGGGAGGGGAGGGAGAGCAACTGTAATTAAACATGGATGTATGCCTTCGTACGGCCGGTCTGGGGTTTGACAGGCCTGCAGAACAAGCCCAGGTGCAGCTGAGCATGACAGCGAGCTTGTGAGTACAGGGACTCTACACACACATTAGCACCTACCCTGGACAAGAACACTAGCACAGGGAACGCCGACTGCACACGATCCGCCTGAATCTGCTCTGTGTGCGGCAGTGATTTCTGCTGGTGAGAGAATGAAATGGATTACATTAAGACATCATTAGAAGGTATTCAACCATTTTACCACTTAATAATAATAATAAGTATGGCTGTACATAATGATAAGGGTCAATGACATGAATATGAACATGAATATTCATAAATACATTAAAATGCAATAAATACACGCCACAACGTGAATCCATAGAGCAATTATTATTATTATTTTTTATTTTTTTTTTATTTTTTTTTTTTGCAGGGACATCAAGTCAGAAATGTCAGGGTGATACAACTGTCCTGATAACATAATTAAGAAAAAAAATGTTATAAATGTTAGAAAATAATATATTACTTCACTTCACTCCTTATTAATATTTAAAAATATTTTGTCTGTCAACATAATAATAATAATAATAATAATAATGGTGCGGCTCCCCAAAAATGTAATGATTATGATTTAATAATTCATAATATTTGTAAAAAAAAAAAACGAAAAAAAACGAAAAAAATATATATATATATTTTAAAACTTTTTTGATAATATAGGTGTAGGGACAATTCTTTTATTGTTTACGTGATGGTTTTGTGTCATTAAATAGAAAATGTCCAAAGCCTATAAAACGAATATGAATACAAAGAGTCCCTTTTGAAAAACTTGACCCCCCCCCCCTTTTCTGGTTTTCACAGAGAACACTTTATTATTTTACTGACATTACAGATTGTGTTTATTTGCAAAATTCAGTGGATTTCAAGGTGAAATATGGCATTTTTAGCAGTAGACAAACAAAGAGAGGAACTGCTGGTGGGGTGTTGAGGAAGAAATGGGCTTGTGGGACAGGTGTTTGTGTTCCTCTCATTCCAGCTTTATCTCAGTAATTAATACATGAGAGGCCAAAACGTTTGCCAAGCGGTTTCCAAAGTTGTTTACCGTAAACAATAACAAAAATAACAACCAAGGAAGGGAAATAAAATGCAGGAGTGCAGCACGATGGATGGGCATGTAAGCGGCTAGCTGGAAGGAAGGAGAGGAGAAAAGAAATTGAGAATAAATGAAAAGACACGAACAGTCCAGGTGGTTTTAAAGAGCGTGCAAGGAAATGGGTGAGAAATGAGAGAGAGGGGAGGAGAGCAATAGGGCAAGAATATTTTAAAAAATGTGGTATTGTGAAATCGACGGAGGGAGAAATAGAGAGAGAGAAAGGAGACAAGGGAAGTGAGGTAGAGAGTGCTAAGCCCCAGGGCTCTGAAGGGGAATTGTAAAGTAACGCTGAGCGAGTGAGCATATCCAGTTCGGGGACGTCTCCACAGCTTTTTTGTCCGCTGCTGGACACCCAGAGAACACGGTAAGTCCCAGAGCGTCTCGGCCGGGCTCGCTGTGACACATGCAGCTTTCCAAAGATGAACAACATCACCCCCAGTGCTTGCCAGAAGGTCGGGAAATTGCTCCCATTGCACATCGCTTCTTCTTCACACATACACACATGAACCCTCCCTCCCGTTTCCCCCTGGCCAGGGTAAAGGTAGCTTTTACTCTCCTTAACTCATCTACTCTGAGGGACTGCAAGCTTTCTCTCGCTCACCAGACCTTTTTCCACATGACTTTACCCAGTTACATGCGCTCTAGAGTAAAACCCTTCCTCCTCGCTCTCTCGTACAGGGCTAAATAATGGATAATGGGCCCGTGATGAATTTGGGGAAGATCTTAACGACACCCAACACCTCTTCCCCTGCACAGCCCCTAGTCCTCCATAAATTAACCACCGCTCATAATTAGCTACGGAGAGACAGTAGAACAACTTTGAGCATTAATAAAACATGAGCACCAGCACTGTTTGGCTTGCTCTACATGTTTCTCGTGGCGAGGATGATCCTTTTCAGACTACGCCGCGATCGCTTACAGGGGGAAAGCGCCTTGAGTACAGAGTGCAGTCGGAGGGCATTCCCAGGCAAAATGCTGCCTGTTTGCATGCGAAAAGCCCCATTTACCTGCTTTATACCTACCGGCACTCACTTCACCTCATCTTTAGCTCGCTCTTGCTGTCGTGCATTTGAGACCTTCATCAATTTTCATTGCTTCAAACAGCGTGTATGCAGCAGGCGGCGCAGGGGCAGGTTTCTAGTCTACATCCATTTAGCCACATTAAACGGGAGCTTTGGGGACATCACCCTGCGAGAGATGAGAGTTTAATGGCACTGTCCGAAATAAGTTTGCGCTGTGTACTTCCGCACTCCATTTAAGATTCATATTGCCTTTTTAATGCTTTTATCACCCTGAATAAGTGGCGGCCCAGCCAAGCGTTCACCCTGCCATTTTAGAGCACATTTACCAGCCCAGCCGAGTAAACCCTCGCCACTAAGCCAAAAAAAAAAAAACCCGCTCCATACCGGCGCGCTCCCCTCCTTATTCCCCCATGTACATTTAGAGCCAAAGAAGTAAGTAACTGCATCACATCCCCACCAGGGCTAGGAACCGTTTGGATTTTTTTGCATCTTCCTTTTCTTTTCATTTGTTTTAACAAAACCCTCTCCCCCTAAGTCCCACTACAGCCAGCATTGCCTCACAGTTAGCCATCGCTAAAGGAACTTACTTTATTTGCACCAAACCAAAAAAAATCAAACTACATTTCCATTTCAGTGGCTCCTACTTAACTAATTGAGCTATTAAACATACACATGCTAACAATGTTTCCTGACAAATTAGCATGTATGATATCAGAACATATGCCAGCGTGCATTAGGCTTCGCGAAAGAGACACATAATTCTCTATTGGACACCGAGGGGAGAGACAGAGGTGTGTAATGTGTACTGACTGAGTAAATGAGCTCATAAAGTAGCATCTGCCTTCAGGGAGTGGAGAACTACATGTGCTAATCTTCATCAACATCCGCTCCCTGCCATGTAAAAGAGCAGGAACAACAGAGTTACGCACTCTGGACACGAGCAGCCTACATTAGAGGGGAGTGTTTTCCGGCGCAGGACACCATTACTACCACTCCCAGCATGCCTCAGGATGAGACAGCTGTCACTGAGAATTAGCAACGGGGGTTCTGCCACGTAAACGCATCATATGTAATTGGAAGACCAAAAGAAAAAAAAAGGCAAAGGAAAAGGAAAAGTGTAGGGGAAAAGAAAAGGCTTTTAAAATAACCTGCCGGCTCACCGTTACATGTGCCGACAACATAATGAAGCTTTTAGCAACTGTCAGGCCGTTGGGCGCAGAATACGCAGTGTTGGGAAGGTTACTTTGAAAATGTAATAGGTTACAGATTACAAGTTACCCTATTTAAAATGTAATAGTAGTGTAACTTTTTAAATTACTTTATTAAAGTAATGTAACTGATTACTTTTGATTACTTTTTGATTACTTTTCTAAATTTCTAATGAATGTTTTCAACTGTTAATCATTTTCAAACATTTACACCATGCAGGGTTAACCTTGCAGCATGTGCTCAACAATGATTACTGTCAGACTTTCAAAATCCTTCATCACTTGAATTAATATGATAATAACTGAACACATCCACTAAAAAAAAATCAGACTTTAGTACCGCCTTTTACTTTGAGATTGATCTGAAGTTCAATGCAGATTTAAAATCATAAGAAATAGTTTACTGATACTGTTTTTGAAAAGCAAATCTTCGCATAAATACAGAAAACACTGCATCTAACAATACTTTGGGGGAAAAAACAGTTAATTTAAAAAATAAAATAAAAGCATATACATCAACCCAAATATGGTTATCTAACAAGCATGTGTCCTATTCTTTGTACTAAACTCCTGAAACATTGGTGTCTTTTTGAAACATTAGTGTCTGTTTATATGATATGACAATAGTTTTCTCAAAAGAAATTGTAAAATGCTCATGTAGTGACTCAGAGCAGTTCTAGAGATTATGTTTATGTGTTCATGTACTCATATATATTGAGATGGCTGAAAAGACCACGAGCGATACACATGCACGCTTAAATGAAACCGCGTGTCTGCGCCATTAATTTACGGACTGGAAAATCTCACACTCATCCAGGCCATCCCATACACCCAAACAAATTCTAAAACACAGACAACCCTATTTTTGTATGGCCATCACAAAAACTCCTTAGGCTGGGGACATGCAAAATAATTAAAAGTTCTCTCCTGAACGGCACCTTCACTTCTATTTTAATTTTCAGTCTCTTTATTTTGCCCTGATATCTATCTCTCACATGACTTTAATACT
>NW_015557171.1:126176-148295 GCF_001515605.1 Sinocyclocheilus anshuiensis
AGACACGCAGAACGTGCAGGATTCATATATTGTCTTTTTGCGGCTTAATTTTCACAGACACTATAGTCCATATTGCGTTTTGATTCAAGTGTACTGACCTACTTTTGATTTATTCGTCCAAAATGTGGCATATTCCTTGACATTCCGCGTAATAGGAGTTCCGTTTTTATGACTGGATTCTACAAACCACTCCGTGTTTTCCGCATCGCGGCCGTATGTCTCATATTTTAGAGTAGTCAGTGCAATTTGGGAAAGAAATCAATTAAATCTGAATGTGGACGCGTGTAAATATTCAAATGTAACCCCCTTTGTAATCGTTAACATTTTCATAAGTAACTGTAATTAAATTACACATTTTTTCTTAGTAACTGTAACTGATTACAGTTACATTTATTTTGTAATTAAATTACGTAACGCCGTTACATGTAACTAGTTACTCCCCAACACTGAGAATACGTTAGCCCCATCCACCTGCTTTCCACGTTTATTTAATTATTTTTTCCTCTGAGTGGATCTGTGGTTAACCTTGTGTTGATATTTACTCACTGCGAGTGCTCTTGCTGCAGTTTTCTCAAAATGACCAGTTTACTTGATAATATCGAAAGCTCTAGTGTAAAATCTGCTGGCATCAAAGGTCAAAAAGAGCAGTGTTTTTCCCCCCTCCCATCTCCACAGGCTGTCTTCCATCTCGCGCTGAGTAAATCTCAGAGCGGAATCACTTTTCTGACAATAATTTATAAATTATGCACTGCTTGTGTTTTGAATTGAGAAAGGCTTTCATATCTTTTCCATTAACTCAGATTAAGTTTTCATAGTGATGCTGGAGAGAATGCTAGCAATATACCCATCTCATTTTAATGAAATTTTTATCAGTGCTCTTTTTTGTTGTACACTCCTATTGGGATGTCTGTGAATCTACAGCTTGGCTTTTGGACGTGAACTCCCCTCAACCTGCCTGCCAGTGGCTCTGAAAGCTTCAATATTTGATGGGCTCTGGCTAGCTCAGCCGTAAGAATTCAGCTGCAGAGATTTAACTCTAATGTAAAAATTGTGAACGGATGAAAACTGGGATGTCATAAGTAATACATCTATTCCAAGAGGGGGAACAGCTACCATTTGTGGGGAAGAGGAAAAACAGGAGAGCAAGAGAGACAGAGAGAGAGAGAGAGAGGATGAAGAAAAGAAAGGGATTTAAGAAGGAACACTGCACTCTCTTTCTTCCTTTTATGTTCTCAAAATGAAATGCCTGGAAGCTATGAGGCTAACAGCTAACATTTTCCCGACTCAATTCCTTCCTCCTCCAATTGATTCTTAATTATGAGCACTCTTTCCCTTTCTTCACAACCATCAATAAAAAAGGTCCTTTAATGTCATCTTTCTGAAGAAATGGGCATCACACCACTTAACGTTCATAGGTCAAATCCATTTCAAGGAGCATTATGTTCCCCTTTCTCTTTCTCTCGGGCTCTTTTCTTTCGCAGACAAACACGCTCACACTCCCGGTCACCAAACAGATTCCAAAACATTTGTAAAATCTGTCTATACAGTTCTGTGTTGATGCACGCTGCCTTCGAAGCGGAAGAGGTCAGCTGAGATGGGTCTGATGAGCACGTTTTGTATCTATAGATGACCCCCTTAAGCCACATTGGCACAGTGCATACTGCTGGTAATAGCTCATCTAACAATGACTTCTTTGTGCCGGGGAATCCGAGGAGAAACTCAGTGTGGACAGAGGATGCTGAAACACTTTGTTGCTTTATTTTATTTTTTTGTTTTTTTTTAGCTTCTCGTATGAAAAGCACTGGGAAGAGATATTTGTGTTACTAGTTTATTATTCAGTTCCCAAGTCTAATTGTTAAACCAATAGGATTTTTAGCAGTCAGAATTGCTTTTTTATGCAACCCTCTTGTTTTGTTTGGGGTCTCGGAGACCTGAGGTCTTGATTGTTTTTTCAGTAATAGTTTGAACATTTATGCATTGAAGTATTAGGTTGATACTTCATGCATTTCTTTATTTTAAGATAATTGATTTAAGCGAATCTCGGCAATGAATCTCAACCATGCTACATGAAAACTTTTTTTATTTAATTATATAAATGCAAAGGATTTTTTCATGCTGTATGATAGCATAACATCTCCAGTTCATGTAAAAACTATATAATACATTTTGAGCAACATTACATTAGCAACTGATAATGTAGCAAACCGCAGATAAATGTACATAATCAATTGCATGAATGTACCAAAGCAATCGCAACTTGTTCAAAAGAATGAGAAACTGCTTTTATGATGTGTACAAACTAGATGATGTGGAGGTTGAACAAGTAGTTTTGAGAATTTCATTTCTGTTTTGAGAAATGCACCAAAACGACTGTAATAAGCTGATTTGGTGCTCAAATCATTTTCAGTTTCAAAAACTATTATTATTATTATTAATTTTTTTTATCAGTGTAGAAAAAATACTGAATATATATATATATATATTCTTTAATGAAAGTCCAACCATTATAATTTATTTATTTACTTACTTATTTAGCAATACATGCAATACTTTCCATTCTTTCAATGTGGTCTCAGACTTTTAAACAGCATGGATAAATACAGTATATCACAATATAGGTCCTGACTCACACACTGCATTCATTTATTTATTATTATTATTATTATTATTATTATTATTATTATATATATATTTATTTACTTACTTACTTACTTATTTAGCAATACATGCAATACTTTCCATTCTTTCAACGTGGTCTCAAACTTTTAAACAGCATGGATAAATACAGTATATCACAATATAGGTCCTGACTCACACACTGCATTCATTTATTTATTATTATTATTATTATTATTATTATTATTATTATATATATATTTATTTACTTACTTACTTACTTATTTAGCAATACATGCAATACTTTCCATTCTTTCAACGTGGTCTCAAACTTTTAAACAGCATGGATAAATACAGTATATCACAATATAGGTCCTGACTCACACACTGCATTCATTTATTTATTTATTATTATTATTATTATTATTATTATTATTATTATATATATTTTTTAGATCTTTTAGATTATGTGCAAGGTAGTACCCAGGTCCAGTCCAAATCAGTGCCATGGCAGTAATGATTTTTTATTTATCAGCTGTAAGAGACACTATAGTCATGTACATTCAAAATGGAGAGACTCCCAGTAAGTGTTGTACATTGAGTGCTTGCTGGATGCAGTCAGTCTAAAAGTGGCTGAAAGAGTGCTGCCGGGCATACTTACCCTCCAGCTCCCTGAGGAGCTCTGTTATTATTGGTAATAAAAAGTGCTAAACATGGAGTAAGGAATAGCTTGTGCCACTGTAGGTATATACTGTGTCCTTTGTGTCAGTCCTCCACAGAGGTTTTTGCGTCAAATGTCTAGATTTTTTTCTTCCTGTTCTGTTTTTCCAAAGTCACTTTGTAATGAATGATTCAGCAGACTGTATGAGGACTTTATACTTTTAAATGTATATGTTTGGCTAAGCTCTTCACCTGCTCTCTTCAGAATCTTTTAATATGTTCCTCTGACCAAAACCAAGTACACAGCTATTATTGAAACTGTTTCCCACTGTTTTACATATTTTTCACTTTTAACGTTGTCTGTTTGAGGTAAAAAATTGTTTGTAACAAACAATAGGTTGTTGCACTGTAGTGTATCTATTATACTGTATGTACCTATACAGTTTTCTGTGCAATAGTCTTACCCCTCAAAACATCTAGCCTTTAGTTCATCGTATAAGTCATTAAATGCAAAATGGTTCATCTAGTTGTCATAAACTGTCAAGCACATTTTTTACACATTATTATTAGACTTGTAAATTTGGCATGAATTGTGCAAGTGAATCTTGACTTTCACTAATGAAGAGAATGTAGATCAACCAATGACAAACCAGTTCTCTGAAATACCTCAAAGGTGCATCTCGTGAATCTTCAGTTGGAAAGCATATACTGTATAGACAGAGGACAACACAAGAGTTACAAATTCTGACAATGGAATTTCTAATTTTTTTTTTATTTTCATCTTTGTGCCCATATTTCTTTTTCCTTTTCTATATCACAATGACATTGTAATGTGTGTGTTTTGTTTTTTTTTGGTCAGACCACTAGTAAAAGTGTAACTGGGAATTCTATCAAGTCTCTTTCAATCAATATCCCACATACAGTAATGTGTAAATTTGTACTTTTGAAATGGATATATGGCATACATAAGCATATGGCATACTGTTCAATACAGTAACTGTCATCCAAAATGTTGCCATAGTTTACATAAGGTAATACTAACAGAGTGCACTGTTATATTGACAACATGACTAAGCATTTTGACTATCTTGTTTGTGAACAATGGCACAAGTACTTTTCATTCTGATGGCACTGATATGTTCATTGACATAAATACTTAATTTTGAGAGATGAACTAAAGATTTTGAGTAAGTTACAGGCTTTTGCAGGTAATCCATTGTGTGGTGCTGTTTGTACGAATTGTTTTGAGAAATGCACATACTTTTTTGCAAATATTAAGGATGATTTGAGAAATGCTCCAAAGCGACTGAGAAAAACTGTAAAAACAACTTAATTATTTAAAGATGTACAATGTGTATATTTTATATATGAGATGTATTTATTGAGCAACATGCAATTCTTAAATTCTGGAATCAAAAACAAGTAGTTTTGCTATGTTTACTGCATAAATATGAGAATAAATATCTTCCACTGAATATTGTGTTGGACAGTAGGGGTCTTGGATTGAAAAAGGAGAACCACTGCATTAAGACGTAGTTTTTGCTGATGCACACTGTCTGAGAAAGTCCTAGTGCTGTGACACTTGAAACAAGACACTCCCTTTTAGCAATTGGAATTCCCATTATTGCAAATGATTGTCTCGGTCAGTCTGTTGACCAACTTGACTGTCTGCAACTATTGTCTGTCACCAGTAACCTTTTGCCCTTTCCTGCCACACAAAACATTCAATTTACTCTTTGTTTGCACAGAAAACAATAAAAAGCCCCAAATGACACAAAAAGGGTTGGTGGGCCATAACTGGGCATGAAAGTGTGTGTCAGCTCAGGGGATAATGTGCTCCATGTGTTGAAATCCGACACTGTGCATTGAGGCACAGCAGCCTTAAGAGGCACACTGGTGATGGAGGGCTTCCTCCTGAGCCATAGACATGGGGCCAAAACGTGGCGTAACCCCCTCCTTCTCGTGAATCTTCAGTTGGAAAGCATATACTGTATAGACAGAGGACAACACAAGAGTTACAAATTCTGACAATGGAATTTCTAATTTTTTTTTTATTTTCATCTTTGTGCCCATATTTCTTTTTCCTTTTCTATATCACAATGACATTGTAATGTGTGTGTTTTGTTTTTTTTTGGTCAGACCACTAGTAAAAGTGTAACTGGGAATTTATCCAGTCTCTTTCAATCAATATCCCACAAAAAACTGTAAAATTATGTCTGATGATTTCTGAAGGATCTTCGAATAATGTAATAATGGCTGCTGAAAGCTCTGCTATGTCAAGAATAGATTATATTTTAAAATATATTTAAACAGGAAAAGTTATTTTAAATTGTAATATAAGTTCACAATATTTCTGTTTTTACTGTATTAGAGAGATAGATAGATAGATAGATAGATAGATAGATAGATAGCAGTGTTGAGAAGGTTACTTTGGAAATGTAATAGGTTAAGAGAAGGGCGGGGTGAGCAAAGCTCATTAGCATGTAAAGAGATACGCATCAAAACGAGTCGCTGTGAACAGAGCAGTTTTTGACAAGATAAAAAGGGTGTTGTTTTACACGACCACTGAGACCATTTCAAGAATACCCTAAAGAATCATACCAACCTGGAAAATGGGCATCCGATGTCCCCTTTGAAGCACAGCCACCACAAAATCAGACTTACTTTAAAATCATCCTGAGGTTAAATACATATTTAAAATTATAACAAGAAATAGTTTAATAGCTATGATACTGTTTTTGAAATCAAATAAACCCTATCAGATAAGCATGTTATAAACTTCTGAAACATTGGTGCTTCATATTTTACAGCAGTCACTGCAATTTATGGAAGAACTCAATTAAATTTGTATGTGGGAGTGTGTGTGAAAAAATCAGATGTAACCCCCTTTGTAATCCTTAACATTTTCATAAGTAACTGTAATTTAATTACACATTTTTTCTTAGTAACTGTAACTGATTACAATTACTTTTATTTTGTAATTAAATTACGTAATTCCGTTACATGTAACTAGTTACTCCCCAACATTGATAGATAGATAGATAGATAGATAGATAGATAGATAGAAAGAAATATGTGTTTAAGTAAATGTTAAACAACTGTAATCATCCTCCCTCAAATCAGGCACATAGCATTCAGTATTCACACATCCAATGCAAAAGTACTGTGATGTGAAGTAAAGTATAACACTTCCCTCTCTGTGACATTCACCAGAGACTATTAAAGTGAGAGCCAGTGGCTGTGGACGGGATCCTGATCTTTAGCTGGGAAATGATCACAATTAGGAAAGCACACTGTCCCCGGTGACATTTAAGAATGCACTTGCTGGAAGTACAGTTGTAATGGCTTGCGAGTGTGTGTGTATATATGTGTGTGTGGGCACTGCTTACTTTTGTCTTACAGATTTATGTTTGGCTTTCGGCCCTGTTTTGCAGACACTACAGCAGTTTTTACATCTGTCAGAACTCTGCTATCTCTTAACCGAACTTTGAAGCTCATGTTCATACTTTCATCTGATCTGTCTTTATATGTGCCATATAAACTACATTTAACATTCTGTTTCTGTTATGAGAACAATAATGGGTTGGCTTTCCTGCGTGAAGTCTCTCTGAGGGCATACGCTGTCGAGGAGGACCACTCTCCCACCCCACTCTGTGAAAGTGGCATGAGGAAAAAACATGATTTGATGCTATTATTTTTTGAATGTCTAATGCTAATTACAGCTGTATGGCTATGAAGCGAGATAAAGTGCACTTGTATTGTATTCCACATCTTCGAGTGTTCTTCTCAAAAGCACAGCTCACACCAAGCCACTAAAACTTCTAAACAGGAGGACACTAAAATCATTTTAAAAGTCATTATATAGATACACATTTTTTTTTCCTGTGTGTATTTGAAGGTAAATTGTAATGCAAACATTGATTTGTTTTTGCCTCCTCCTCATAAACCTAAAGGTCACATAGGATGATTTACTTCTGCTGACTGGTTATATGAAAATTAGAGGCTTAAAAAAGACACAGGCCTTGTCAAATCCAGGTTGGCGTGAAAAACTTGTGACTTGGTGTGACAGACTAATTAGTTAAAAGTCACAGCCATCATCAGATCAGAAGGACACACATCTCCTCTGGGTAGATACACAGCTTCAGGGTTAAAAAGCACATTCTCAACTATCAATAACTTCCACTAATTATATGCTTTGTAATTAAACGCATGATCAATTATGAAACCTTTATGTGAAAATTAGACAGAGCAAAACCTCGAAAACTGCCTCGTACCTTCACGGTATATATGTTTATGAATGAGCATGTCCTAGCTAATCGTATTGTTACACACATGCTTCATTTTGATGAGAATTATCCAGAAGCTTACAGTAATCATGATTAAAAGAAAGAAACGTGATCATTTGACCTCTGCATTGTTGAACTGCAAATGATGTGCCTAATCGTCAGCTGTCACTCCCAATCTTAATTAATCTTAATGGAGTATTGATGCCGCTCAACTGTTGGGCTTTGTAATTAGCAATGCAATTTACATCAGATAATGCACCGGGGCAGTCCAATTACTCAGAGGAAATGAAAAAAAAAAAGCTGTGATACGATAATTGTGAAATAATCATCACCACATAACGGAATTGTTTTTATTTTATATATTTATTTTTGCATAACCCAGTGACTGAATTTATCAAGCTGTAACAATTACTCACAAATGACTGACTGAGGCAAAAGAAAAAAAAAACAAAACTTTATGCGACGAGTCCCTGCAGCATTTTCTGCCATTGCAGACGTGGTTGCCCTAATTGATTGCTGCTATCAATGGCAAACAAATCTGTGAAGCTGTCCGTGCTGATATAATCTGACCCCGATTTTTTCAGCTGTCACTCTCTGTGAGAAAGATGCCATGCTCCAATCCTCCAAAAGCTGCCTGCCCAGTCAGGACATCAACATGTCTTTTGTGTTTCCACCCCGATAGGGCAATTAATAAAATATGTTAATAGGATCTTAATTGTTTTACAACAGTGGCTTGACAAGGCATTAAGAGCAAGGAGACTTGTCACTGATTCGTAGTCTGTGGACATTTGTCTCGGCGGTGCCTTGAGCATGGCATATGGTCATCTTTCCAGGCTTAAAAACTGTACCATTATAATGGGCCCCTGCTGTTTATGTTTGAAAAAAAGAGATGATGTTACCACTCCCTTAATCTTAGTCAAGACAACGGCTGCTGTCTTGTTTTTCTTCTTACTGCAGATTCAATATTGTCTTTATTTGAAGTAAGGCAAAAAATATTATTCTTCTGTGTTTTCATTCTGTATTACAGCTGAATAAAAAGTGTCTTTGTTGGAGAATAACACCCTACTTAGTTAAGCTTGCAAATTAGCCCTTTAAAGTTAATTAAGAGAGGCTTAACTAAAGGTGAGGGAGACGAGCCATATGTTTGTGCAATCTACTGGGGACAAAGAACCAGAAAAAAAGAGACACACATGCACACGCACAGTTACCATTTTGGAAGGAGACTTTTATTTACTAAATGTTCTGATTAATGTATTTGATTAAAATGTTCTGTTAATGTATTTTGGAGTGTTTTGTGTATTCATTTATCAGGAGAGCACACAAGGCAAAACTGCCTCAGGTCTTAAACTGTTTATATGGTAGTGTTTGTGACAGATTGCCTGAGATGAAAACCTTAGATGAAAGGCATTTAATTGCTATTCCCATTAACTTGGTAAGGGCAGATAAAAACAAATTAAAAACTAATGACATCTACATGGATGTCATCATCTATGTGTGCATTTATTTTTTCTTTATATTTATATTTATTATACTTTTATATTTGTTTAAAAAGCATATAATCCGTAAACCCCCTTATTTTTGATGCCCACACACACACACACACAGACACACACAGTTACCGTTTTGGAAGGAGACTTTTGTTTACTAAATGCTCTGATTAATGTATTTGATTAAAATGTTCTGTTAATGTATTTTGGAGTGTTTTGTGTATTAATTTATCAGGAGAGCACACAAGGCAAAACTGCCTCAGGTCTTAAACTGTTTATATGATAGTGTTTGTGACAGATTGCCTGAGATGAAAACCTTAGATGAAAGGTATTTAATTGCTATTCCCATTATCTTCGTAAGGGCAGATAAAAACAAATTAAACACAGATGACATCTACATGGAGGTCATCATCCAACTAAAATATTGTTATATATAAAAGTGTGTTCTTCGTAAGGGCAGATAAAAACAAATTAAACACAGATGACATCTACAAGGAGGTCATCATCCAACTAAAATATTGTTATATATAAAAGTGTGTGCATTTATGTTTCCATATATTTACCTTATATTTATATTTATTATACATTTATATTTATCTAAAAAGTATCTAATCCACAAGAACCCTTATTTTTGATGCCGTCTCAACAGTTTCCGTGGTAGATGTGCTGTTGCTTAGTCTATGAGATGCCAAACGACAGAATCCAGAATGTCCTGAGGGAGGCAGCAGTGAACAAACAAGAGCCTGCTCTTGCCTTCTATCTCCCTTCCTCTCCTCTTTTTGGCCTCCAGAAGCCATTTACATAGTGAAATCTAATTACCCTGGCGTTATGAGAGAGCATTTGATCTCAGACTTAAGCAGAGCAGAACATATTATTTCCAAAAAAGGCTTTTCTCAAATGAAAGTGGCTTACTGAACAGAGGGTCCACCTTGTACACAATTCAGTCTCTCCGTTTTAATTATTTCTTCACTGGCATCGTGTTAAAAAAAGTTAGGGTGGGAAAAAAGAACAGTCATTTGTTTGTCATGAGAGACAGTTTTTTTTTTTTTTTTGAGTGTTGCCAAGGAGGCAACACGATTTGGACAATTGTATGAAAACTTTCCAACTGAACTGACCTTGCCTTTTCATAAAAGGGTCAAATTATCATTGACAATTTATCATTATTATTGACGTTGTCTCCCAGTCACGAGAGTCTGCAAGGCTATATGAAATAATTTCCTGTTTTATGTTGTTCATGATGGTTTTATGTATATTTAAGAAATAATAACAAATGTTTACGATAATGCTTAATTAAGAAAAACGTCTTAATAAGGTTTTCTTTTCAACAGGTTTTTTTTTAATTATGATATAAGGACAGTTGCATTGCCCTGACATTTTTTACTTTATGTAACAGACATTTATGACTTTTAATATCAAACTGAATCTTAGAAGAGGTTCAAGTATTTGTATGTATACAATGGATTTTTAATGTGTTTTTGAAGTTAATAGATTTTGACAAAACTTGTGTATAGTAAGTGACTTTTTTGTAATGTTTTCTTCTAATTTCTATAAATTGTCTCTGGAAATAACCTACGTGACACAACCTAGCACATCAATTTTTCACTTCTGGCAAAGTACTGCTGAATGCACAAGACTTTGCATTCAGGCTGCAAAATGGATGCAAAATTGATCAGATTCTCCAATAAATATTCCCATTCGCTTTGATCATCCATCTTAAAAAAAATGGGGAAATAAGCAAATAATAATTATAAAGAAATCTTGAAGTTCAATAAAGTATCTTATATAAAGTAGTAATGGTGTTCTGATAACTGATATTATCAACAACATACAGGGTGTGAATGTAATAAAAATTACCTTTTGTCACTAACTGAAAATTGTAAATAAACACTGTTCTTCTTTTATGTCTTTCAAACTGGTTTAACTTTTACACACTGAAGATAAAATTTGTCTAAAAAAAAAAGCATATTGTCCTATGCTTGGAATACAAAACCATGCCGCGTACCACGTGTGCACCTAACTACAGGTGAAGGATACTGGTAGGTTGATATTTGCAGAGGCCTGTGTGTTTGTTTTGGAGTCACAGCTCTTGTGTAGAAACCTGGACTCTTTGAATTCTCCATTGTCCAAGCAGCATGTCGACATGCTTAAGTTGCTTCACAAGGGAACATTGGCAAGGTGACTCGCAGGAGGGCCTCCTGGGTGTGCTTAACCAGAGGGGCAGTCAGGGCCGCATTGCACCCTTCCTTTGATACAGTCTGAGGTTTGGTCTCACATGTGACTCAAAGTGCACGGCAGGTACACACATGCGGTGAGCAGAATTACATATTGCCATAGTCACCCAGACTCCCTGCCAAACTCTAATTACCACACTGCTGCTCCTGCTGTACTGCAAACACATACATACAACATCTCTTAGACTGCAACACAGCTAGGACAATATGTTTTGAACTATGAAGCTGTTTTTTTTTCAGACTTGATTCTGACTATGGAGAAATGTTGAGCATGTTCATACCAATTCAACACCTCTATACAACTGCCCCAGAGAGTAAATAGGTTGAAAAATATTGCATTGCCCTGACATTTTTTACTTTATGTAACAGACATTTATGACTTTTAATATCAAACTGAATCTTAGAAGAGGTTCAAGTATTTGTATGTATACAATGGATTTTTAATGTGTTTTTGAAGTTAATAGATTTTGACAAAACTTGTGTATAGTAAGTGCCTTTTTTGTAATGTTTTCTTCTAATTTCTATAAATTGTCTCTGGAAATAACCTACGTGACACAACCTAGCACATCAGTCCAAAAGCAGTACAGACTACCTAATTTTACTCGATGACACTCAAAATCCACAAGATTACAAACTTAAGAAATCCACTTTTTTTCTTTCAAGCTGCTTATCTCTTGCTCTTTCATATCACTTTCTCACTCTTAAATTCCTGTAAAGCCACTTTTCTACAGATGTAATCGAGGTAACCTTTCCTCCTTTCTTTTTCTCTGTTTAAATCCCTCATAAAAGGAGTCTAAAGTCTTTATAATGAGGACTGAGAGAACACTTAAAGAATTTTATAAATCTTTTTTTTTAAATTAGACTTTAAAAGCAGAGCCTGTAATCATATCACAGAATGCTAATCATTTTATATGTGGCGACCGAGGCCTAGTAGGAGCTCTAAAGAGCGGCTTACTGCCCCAAACTCTTCCTGTCAGGACAGTTGTTAAGTTTTTTTTGTGCCAAAGAAGCAGAAAATCCAATTATTAGCAGCAACCCAATTATTTTCCTCCTCTGGCTCCCCAACTGAAATCCAAGGTCGGATTCGTGGATTAGTGAGGTTTTAAGGATAGGACAAAAACAGGAGAAATCAACAATGTGTAACCCCATGGCTGCACAAGCCCTTCCGGGACTGGACTTAGAAGGCGACACAATCATTGAAAACAAGTAGACGGAGAGCTGAACTTTGTGGATTGTGTTGGGGTTCATGGGCTCCATCCTGTGCTCCAGACGCCGATGATGTCGGATTTTTCCTTATTGACTACGAGGTAAATTGTGAGTCCATCAGCGTGAACATGGAATATGCAGGGTAACCTCCAAAAGATCACACACTCACAGGACCTTGACTTATCACCCGGATCATCCCCAGACCGGCCCTGACCCCTGAGTCTGCAGGTCACCCCATGCACCAGACTGTGTGTGAACAGCAGAGAAGGTTATTGATGGTTTGATATTGACTCCTGCTCTAATGTGACATTGGATAACGTCTCCTTAATTGAAGACTCTGTCAATTATATCGAGTTCACATCTCGATCCAGGTTTTACACTGATGTCCACATGGCCTCAGACATTTGTTAGCCTTTTTTAAGACCTCTACGCCCTTATGTGGGACAAAACCAGATCCTTTCCAGTTCAATAGGAATCTATTATTGAGATCCACCAATGCTCAAATATGCCTTAAGTCCAAATTATCTCTAAGCTTCATTAAACTAACATGAATGGACATCCACCAACCATAATATAGTTTAAAATCTCAATTTCTGAATTGGTAAGAAGGAGATGAAGTTGTTCTGCTATAATCAACTTGAAGGTGTGTCGGTCTGTATTAGCTTGTGAAGGATTAGATTTAACACTTCCTCACGAGGACCAGGTGAGGAAGGCTATTGTGCTAAGACCATGCTAACCTGATCTATGTCTTTCATTTTTGTCTAATTAACCTTCTAATATCTACAACCCTGCAGTGGCAGCAAGTTAATTATATAGTGTCATGACCGAGGGCAGATTAGCACTGTGTCAGTCAATGTCTTGTCCCATAAAAAACTAAATGTTCATTTCTTTTTTCCCCTCTGTCATTGGACTAGCAGACCTACATTCATTTTCTTATGATGAAGCACTGGTGGGAAAGGTGACAATCATTCGGTTACTTCATCCTCTTTGAAAAGTAAAAGATTAAGTGTGAGAGAAAGTTTGCCTGTCAAAGAGAGCAGCACTTTCTTACGCACTCATGCAGAAGGGACCCTGTCATCTGCAGTAGAGTCCGGCCAGACATTCATCTCTGACTCAGTCTATGGTCATCAGTCTTTGTGTTTTGAATCATTTGATGAGGACTAATTAGATGATGCATGACTCACTTCTTGAAACACAATTGCATTTTGGATATATTTTAGTTGAATTTCTATTATTTTACAGTATCCTGTATTTTAAGTACACAATAGTCATTTGTGCAATAAATACTGACAAGCACAATTGCTTTCTGTTATAGTTATATAGATAGTTGAATTCTCAACATGAAGATTTTAAGTTAAATTGTACATTACATGGTAACTATTTATTTATTTATAAATAAATAAATACTTAACATGTAATATATATTAAATGAATAAATAAATACATTTGAAGGTTTTAATTTATTTAAAAATAAAATTAATTAATTAATTAATTAATTTCTTTATTTTATATAGATATATTAGATCACTATTTAGCTATATTGTATATATTAGATATATCATTATTCATTTTTAGGGCCTTTAAATTAATTTTTGATGCATTACATTTGATGTCATTGTATTTGATGTATGAGTGTGAAGTGTACAAATGCATTAGAGATATCAGCAAATTCTAATTTAATAATTATTTTAGCAAAATGCTTTTTAAAATAGTTTTAGACATTACACATTACAAATTACACATCAGCTTTCCAAAAGTATGTCATGTAAGACGCCTATATAATACATAAAATTTCATATAAATTTGTTACATATATAGTTTGGCTGAACATTGTAAAAAAAAAAAGCCTTACAAAAGTAAGAGCAAAACTCTTACTGATTACTGTAACTGCTAGTCATAAGAGCCCAGCAGCATATTCAATATAATAAATTAAGGTTGTCATTGTAAGACTTAAGTGCAAAAAGGAGACTAAGAAAAACAAAAACAAAAGCAGGTTATGGTCCCGAGATGAATCTGGCCACACTGTGCTCGCCCGACACCTCCCAGCAGACACACAAGCACTAGAGCCGTTAAGCTGCCAGACACACACAGACGACAAAGACAAGTGAATTTACGTGTTAAGCATCCCCCCCTTTACACACACCTCAGACGGGCCAGCACTGAAAGTCAGTTCCATTAGGAATTTCAAGTTGAATTAAGGTGCTTTGGGAGCACACATTAACACATGTGTAGCTCCTGTTGTTTAATGTTAGAGTGGGAATGAGACCTTGCAACTTTATATTCCATTAAGTAGAAGGCCTGAGTTTTCCCCTCTGTACATCTAAATAAGTAATACTGACAGCCCCCAAAACATGAATCATATTTTCACAATGATAGAAAATTAATGACTGGGATTGGGAACGTAAATCACACCAGGAGATTCAGCGCCACTGCCTCGGCACTAGTGAGAGGGAATGACAAAAGATGCATTATAGCATTCTGTGATATGGAAATGCATTCGGCCAGAAAATTCTGGAAAGGGAATAAAATGACAGAGATGCCAGCCAGTCTTGCATCACCTTGTATAAAAATCAACTTCAGTTTGGCTGCTTATTAATTTATAAGCCATTAGTAACATATTTCCCAACAAAGAGGCTTTGTTAAAAGGCAGAAATGAAAGTGTTTGGGAGAGGCATATGGAAATAACATTTTGCCATGCTCAATTAGAATGAGGTCAGAGAGAAATGGCTTCCAGCCTGATCATGAAAGATGCAAATGGACCGGTGATTTTATGCAACGTTAGCTACCTGCACACAGAGCTGAGGCTTTTTTTTTTTTTTTTTAGCTGTCCTGGAAACAGTTTGAAATTCAGTCTACAAGATTTATAAAGTGATGCAAACAGGGCACTTTTAAATGAAATAACTAATTATGTAGTATACGGTTCACTTCACTTTCTTGCTGGCTGGCTGATTTGATATCAAATTAGAGATAACCTCTGATCCCACATAGTGAAAAGTGTTACAACAAAGGTCATTTTGATGAGTAACATATTAGATGGAGATATAGAAGTACATACTGGTAAAAAAATGTATAGCCTGAATGCACTTTAAGTCGCTTTGGATAAAAGCATCTGCTAAATGCATAAATTATTATTATTATTATAATTATTATTAAATTAAATGTATTATAATTATAAATTAGAAGTAGCATAGTAAAAATAAAAGATTGCTATAGGTTCATTTTCTATAGGGTACACAGAAAAAAAGGTACTTCATGTGGTAGCATCTAAATGAATAGTCAAAAATATTAAATATCACTGAATCAACCTAAATATAGTGTTACATACACTTTTACATTTTTATGTTGTAAAAGGTTGTTTACAGACATAAAAAAAGGTATATAAGTGCTATTCATTGTCACTGGGGTTTACCCTTTGTATACTTTGTGTACACATTTGTACCTTATTTACCTTGTTAAAGGGTGCATATTGGTACCTGTAAGGTATTCATTAGTACCTAAAGTGTGTGAGTATAGGAATATAATATATGTTTTATATTATAATTTTAACTGTGTGTTTTTTGATACATTTAAAGTGAATATACTTCAAATAGGCTAAATTGCAACTTCATTATTACAAATGTGTAATTACAAATGATATTTAAGCTTCAGTAGATCATAAATGCTCATGACCGTAGCCAGGCTTTGGAAATTGGGAGGTCCTGGGGGTGGGGGGTGTTAAAGAGTTGTGCTATAATAACCCCTACAAATACAACTAATTATATACACTATAAACACTTTAAAAGAGAAAGGCATGTAGATGTTTGTGAGATATTTTCTCTGTTTTGGAGGGATGATCATTTTTAAATCATACCCTATATTTATTGCATCAAAATTTGTTAATACTTTACTATGGGGTTGATAATTGTATCAGTTGCTTATTATTCATGCAACAATACATATTACTGCTATAGTTTTCATTAATAACCATTGCTGTATAGATGATAACTTTGTCTAGTGCTCTTATGAATGTTTTTAGGATGACTTTGTGAAAATGTATACTGAATGACATAGCATAGACTTCTTCATGGCTGTTTGCATAGGCTATTTCATTTCATTCTGTAACCTACTTGTTCTACAGATCTGTGTACTAGTGTTAAATTCTACTGTTTTTGACAGCGTTGATAACGTTTCTGACTGAAAATATCATTATATTTTTTGCGTTTCCCTTAGCGAATGTCGTTTCCTCTCAGCAATAACATGTCCATGGGCTTTTTTGATTACTTTCAGTAAATTTCAGCGATGCAGTTTTGCCAGGTATTGCTAGTAAAAAAACAAAAAAACAACAACAAAAAAAACCAACGAAAAATAAATAAAAAATCAACCGAAATTGTCAAATATTTTGCAAATAAGATAAGATAAATATGTCGCTGACTGACCCTAAACTGAAATTTCCCACTTTGTTAACTTTCTAAAGTGCCAAATTAAGTGGAAAAGACAAACCCCAAATACGCTTATAATAGCTGGATCTGGCAACACGGAGGCTACGCTCGTGCCCTCACTATAGTTGCCAAGTCCGCGTATTATACGCGACTTTGGGCTTCTTTTTTTGTAAAGTTGAGTGAAAAAATCCCGGTTTTGAGTGAGAGGAGAGACACTCTGGGCGAGAACAGTGTGTATCTGAGCGTCCGGTTCATAGTTGCCAAGTCCGCGTATTATACGCGACTTTGGGCTTCTTTTTTTGTAAAGTTGCGTGAAAAAATCCCGGGTCGCGGGTTGCGGTATTTTGGGTTTATTTTAAAAAATATGGTTGCTTGTTAGGGAAACCTGACAAGCAACTTCGTTTCTTTATTTATGTTCGCCGTGTTCTCCAATGCATTGGTTGACACTCCGTCTGCTCACAGTTAATATAACCAACCAGTGCAATAATATAAGTGCTGCAGCTTAATTTGCCAAATGTTCCGCCCCCTCCTACCCCTCATTGGAGAAAATCACGTTCAAAAAGAAGGCTCGTGACTCTGTAATCCAAGCGATGATAGAAGTAGACGTAGAGGAGTGGGATGACTTTCTTTTAGCCTAATTTTAAATGTTTACAATGTTTTTGTAATGTATTAATTATCATGGGCTGTAATAAAAAAACAAGTAGTGCTATACTAATACTAAAACTATATAGCCTATACATTTGGTTCGAACAGCCTATATTTTAGTAGGCCTAGGCTATAGGCCTAAATATGTGGCTATGTTACAGTTCCCCTTTGAAGCTCTTGTGTTTTTCTCCTTTTCCATCTCTCCAATCCTATTCTGCTCACAGGTGATTGGAGATGAGTTTTGTGTTCTCACTTTGTTGCAGTTTGCTGGTTTTTGTAAAATAACATATCTGTTTTTGCTTTTCAGATAAAAGAGTGGTTTCAGTTTAATATGTTGCAGGTTCATTTATTGGTAATAAATAATTGATAATAAAAAATACTGATGATAATAAATCATCAAAAAAAATATTGGGCTTGTTTTGGGCTTGTTTTTTAAGCTGCGGTTGCTTATTTATCTTGCGAGAGTTGGCAACAGTGGCCCTCACTCACGACTCTCTCAATCCTCGTTCACTCCGGCAGTGTCTCGCAGCGATCCTTTTCATACCACTGACGATAAACATTATTGCAAACTGTCTAAACTGAATTATACATGTCATACAGACACTCATATGAGGAGTTTTAAACAGCAAATTAGTCATTCAGAGACCAAATTTTATTTTTGAACATGAAAAATTTACCGAGGTCCGGACCTCAGTGACCTCATATCTGGCTATGGGTTTGTAAATGCTTGTTATTACATTCAACAGTACACACAATATTTCAATTTTTACTTAATCATAAATCTAACATGCAATTAAGTTTCTGAAAACATGACATTCAGTTAATACATTCAGTTCAGTTCGTACTTGTTTTAAAAGAGTGATAAAGAATGTTTTTTTCACAAGATGGTACATTGTGCCTTTTGTACAAAGTGTACTACCATTGTTTCTAAGAGTGTAGGGAAAGGAAAAACTAGTCAATCAAAATCAGTCCTATTTGTTGAGCCAATCACATTCTGAAGTCTGCTTTGCCCGGTAATTGTTCATGAAGCAAAGTCACAAATAAACAGCTCAATATATTATAGGCTACTACATTTATATTCCCTTAGGGTTATGGGTGGACTGTCCTTTTGGTAGCTGAGACTGTAAAACATACCTCAGCTAACAACAAAGTATAAACATGGCAAAAGCTTGCAATGGCTCCATTTGTCCAGGTGGGGTACCATTTCCACAGAGGACCAGGTGTTAAGAGCATCTCATTTCCCCACATAAACACCTCTCACTGTCCCTGGCCATGAATTATTAGCACAGACACCTGTCTCCTGTTTATTTTTTAAATAGAGCGAGGAGGCCACGCCATGCGAAAGTCAGGGAAACGCAGTGCGAGTGTGTTTGAGAACGTGTGTGTGTTACTGTAAGGCCAGGGAGGGGGAGCACGTCGTCACAAGAGTCATAAATAAGTCACATGGCCCCTGGACCTTCCTCTGAGGGTTTGGAGCTTCTAAGATGTGCTTCTTTCATCTGATAGGCCAATGTCCTGGAGAATCACCGCGAGTTCAGATACCACATATACAGCATATGCGATCGAGTGTCGGGAAGGGAGCGAGGGAGAGAGAAAGAGAGAAAAAGAGACAGAGTGTTGCGCACTAGCCCAACATCAGAGTCGGCGCGTTCCTCAAGGGACAGTGCCATTCAGAAAGACTGCACTGCAGTACCTTTTCAATTAACGGCACGAGGTGAGCTCATCCTCAGTTCAAATAATGAGTGCAATTAAGCAATTAAGAAGCTCGCAGCTGCCTCTGCCCTACTTAACAGCCTGCAAATGTGTAGACACTGGGGGATAGAGTGCATTATGCCCACACAGCCCAAGCTTGTTCCTGTTTGTACAAATAGATCGGAGGTCAAGATCACAAGCGAGAGCAATGTTCGAGCAATGTGAAAAGCAACATGTCATGAAATTTGTTGATTTTATGGGAGGTGCTTTGGGAAAGAAGGAAAAAAGCCTCCTGTGTTTACACTGGAGGATTTCTGAGGTTGGATTTTGTCCAGTGTGTTTAAACTGTAAAGCCTGAAGAGAATCTGCTCGCGCTTCTCTTTCTACCACAATGGAGAGCCACTGGACACTACAGATGAGATGTTTGGCATTTGTCAGGTAGGGAGAGCAAAAGAAGCTCAGAGCTAGCCTCACATTCAGACATAACACGAGTTTTTAAACTATTGACTGCACAGGAGCTGCAGACTTCAAAAGGTCCCCCTGACCTGTTTGCAGAGATGAGCCTCAAACCAAGTTTTCTCTCCCTTCTCTCTCGTCTTTTGCCTTCTCTCTCCCAAGCCCCACATCTTTCATTATTAATATGTTTTTTCTCAAATTTTTTCTCTGACCCAGTACATTAAATAAAATATTGTATGGTTCATGAAAGATTATGAAAGAGCAGCTCATAAGCAGCAGGAGGTGTACACTCAGCACAATCCATTCTGGTATATAATGTCAATGCCAGCTAACCAAGCAAACCCCACCCCCCCGCCCTTGCCCTGCAGGCATATTGGCGGAACCACCAATGGATGCTAAGCTTTTTCAGACAAAGCTCCAAAGATAAAGTATCTTCCTTTTATCCCCTCTGCAAATCAATTCTGGGCCTTACAGCAAAATCCCATAAAATAACTTCAAACACCACTACTTACTCCAAAAATTTGTATTATGGCTATATCTCTTTGAAGCCCGGTGACTGAAGTTTTGGAGGAAAAATGATTTAAGCGTTATCAGCTAAGACGTCGACGTGTCAGCACTTCACCCCAGTTTTTCTTGACATATCAACCTGAACCCTCCTCATACACCTCTTTCACTTTCCATCTCTGTTTCCCTTTCTTTGCCCTGTGATGTTTGGTGTTTGATTGCTCCTAACCACCCAGGCCTGGTGGTAAATACAAATGTTGCTTGTTAACTTAATGGCTGAAGTAAATGGGTGGTAGAGTTGAACCAGATCCGTGGTGCTGCTGTAGGCCTCAACTGCTCCTGAATTTAATTTTTTATTTTTTTGCAACCATCGGTGGGTAAACCTGACCGGAAGCTCACCTACAAATAAAAAAGAGAAAGAGTCACTACTTTTAAATATATATATATATATATAGTTGTATGGATTAATGCCATGTTTATGCTATGCTGTAAAAAAGTATTTTTTAGATAACCCTAAAATGTATTTGGTAATAGTAATAAATTAATAAATTAACTGGTAAAAATGTTTATTTCATCTGATGAAATCAATCTGATAAATTAGATTACACCAACAAAATTAATTTCATGCTTTAGATCAAGTTGAAATAGATATTTGAGGTACTAATAACAATATTAAAATTCTTACAGTATAGTGTCATATACATTGAGGTATCATAGAACTAAAATAAATAGGAGTAGTTAAAGAAATACCGTTTTGACACATATATGCTGTTTTTTTTTTTGCCAAAACAGCGAGCCATACAGCTTCAAATGATGTCATTACTGCGATGCTGTCTTCAATTAAGTCTCATAAGAGATGCAGTATAAAGGGGGACGTTTGTGCTTCAGTGTGTAATTACCAGAGAACAACCCTTGTCTCCTCTCTAATCTCCGTGTTATAATACTAATCTCCAAAGTCATTAACTAATGATGAAGGTCTTTTCTCTCACCCTCCCCATCCACCTCTTTCACTTTCCATCTCTGTTTCCCTTCCGTTCCCCTGTGATGTTTGGTTTTTGATTGCTCCTAACCACCCAGGCCTGGTGGTAAATACAAATGTTGCTTGTTAACTTAATGGCTGAAATAAATGGGCGGTAGAGTTAAACCAGGGCCGTGGTGCTGCTGTAGGCCTCGACTGCTTCTGAAATATTTATTTTTTCGCTACCGTCGATGGGTAAACCTGACCAGAAACACACCTACAAATAATAAAGAGACAGAGTTGCTACTTCTAAACTGGTGTCGTAAAGGTACTTATTATTACCTAAATATTAGTACATACATATCACTACATATGTACTGCATATTATTACCTTTTGAAAGGATACCAACCCACTGACAGCTGTACCTTTTTTTCAGAGAGTGAAGGAATAGTTAAAGAAAATAATATATATATATATATATTATATAGTATAAAGGGGGACGTTTGTGCTTCAGTGTGTAATTACCAGAGAACAACCCTTGTCTCCTCTCTAATCTCCGTGTTATAATACTAATCTCCAAAGTCATTAACTAATGATGAAGGTCCCTTAAGCCTGGATCCTGGGCTCTCACTTTGTAGTGAGGAGCGTGATCCCTCCCCTCCCACTACCCCTCCTGAGCACGCCAGCCCCCTGCCAACCTTATCTCACATACAAAAGGCTAGTTTAGACTATCTTGCCCCTACCAGATCTGTGTAAAACAGCTTCACCCCATTTAAAAACACTTCACATCGCTGATAGCTACCAAACCTAGGGGTCAAAATGCCACAGATAAATGCATACGCGCATGTAAATGCACGCCGTGGAACTAGTGAATGGATATCAAAAATGAAATGAGATATCTCAGGCACAGCAGGTGCTGTTCACCTTACATTATGAATAATGTTTCATATTGTAAACAA
>NW_015557171.1:148878-150192 GCF_001515605.1 Sinocyclocheilus anshuiensis
AAAAAAAAAAAAAAAAAAAATATATATATATATATATATATATATATATATGTACATATATACATATATACAGTATCTTTTATTTTTATTTTTTATATGGATTTATGAATGCAATCTCAACAGGTGTGTATAGATTTCTTAATGCAAAACATCTTAACCCTATAAAAACCTGTGTCATATTTGATATGTATATTTGTAAGGTTTCTAAATTATCATCATGATCAAAACTTTGCTGAAAAACCACGATCTAAACACTATCTGTTTGATTGACACTATATACTTTTTTAGGTTGTGAAATTTTTACACATTTTGATAAAGTACACTTAAGATCAACTTTTATATTATTAGTAATATTTCAAGATAAACACTGGACTGAAGCACCCTTAGGTGTTCTTGATTATACATCTTTTTTTTATCATGTTAGACTGTGAGCATAAAATATAATACTGAGGCTTTTAAGGAACATTTATTTATACATTTCTCAATCATCACCATATTGCATTGCATTGCAGTACATGTTTTGCCCCCCACAATAAAAAATACAGAGCTTTGATCATAAAACTAAAAAAGATACGAGTGTGACAAATTATATTTTATAAGCATTTCATGTAAGTAGTAGTTATACTGTTATAAATATTTTATTGATTTGCATTACAAGCATCAGAATTTCGTATAAATTTTATGGCCATATAAATATCAGCACTTTTCCTCAGTTTAGGCCTCTGGATAAATCTGAGGTGTTTTTCTTGAGTATCAGCTCCATATTCTCACTATATTGTACTAATTTGAGTTATACAAGCTTGATGTATCAAATATGGTACTCAAAAAAAAAAAAAATTTTTTTTAAATATATATGCATATTTTGTCTAAAGGCTCAATAAACCTTTAAACCATTAGATTTTTTAAATTATTTCAAATGGTTAAACAACTAAATCATGTCGCAAATAGTTCTTTACACAGCCAAAAAAAAAAAAAGCTTTAAATAAGCAACAATTAGGCACAACCATATTTTCAGTTGGCGCGACCTTGGATGTTGTAGGGATCTTGGCCAATCAGAGGCTGGGCTAAGACGGCGAATGGGCTAGCAGCCTGGCTCAGCCCCAGAAAGTGATTGACTGGCTAATGGTGCGAGAGGGCCCTGATTAATGTGGGGCAAGTTGGCAAACCTCCTCCTTTACAGGAGGCATGTGATGGGTGGCAGGCAGGAGCTGGAATGGCTGCCACCGGAGGCTTCTGACATTTCTCCTCTCAGAACAGACAGCCAGTGATGTGCAACCACCACCGGTCTGGAGCCAAAATAGACACCATTCAGCA
>NW_015557171.1:150271-165929 GCF_001515605.1 Sinocyclocheilus anshuiensis
CAGCAGGAGAGAGTGCAGGGTGACACGGTGCCCTGAAACATGCATTTTAAAGGGCTTGTTTGTCAGGCATGTGCAACGAGCAAATGCTTAATGTCAGAGTTTAGATTTCTCGTTTACGTCATGCAATAACAATCCATTAGAGCATTGTATGGTACACACTTCCTAATGACTTGCTGTTGTATATATGATACGTAATCAGTCTGGTAAGTGTGAATATTGAGCTTGTTTAGCCGACGTTCCGCTGCTGTGTGCTGTGTGTGCAGACCCCGGCGCGCTGTGAGGCTCGGGGTTTTGAGGGGCCGTGTCAATTATGCAGCTCCCTCTCGCTCTCCTGTCAGCACGCCTGTGCTGCAGCCTGCTTCAGCTGCCTTTGATCAGGCCGTCCATATGGGTGAGCAGGCCAGAGCCGAGAGGAGCAGAGCAGGGGCCTCTCCCGCCTGACACAAACACACTCATACGCGAACTGACACTGCTACAGATGCAGTAAATGCCAACCCAATCTCCTTAACAGCCTAACAATGAAGGCAGGCATCAGGAGGGGGGGGGGGATGTTGTCATTGTGTGTGACAAAGCAAGGGAGGCCCATCAAACAAAACATCCCATCTGGTCACATCGAACTTAGTGGGCAAGCAATAACCTCACAAACCTTTATTGTGGCCTGTGCTCGGTGTATATGATGCCTTGGGAGGCAAAAAGTGCAACTTGTTGCGGGTTTTGGATAATGGATGCATTGACTTGTAAGATTATTGATTATCATTCTTCTGGGGCTGTATAAGTATCAGTTCAACACCAATTCACCTGAACACAAACTCAGTAAGTAATAATAATATAGTTACTGACATTAGCGGACCAGAGTCCAGATTTGGACCCAAGGTTACTGCCACCAGGAATGTACATTATTTATAATATTTATTAATTATTAACATAATTATACATTTCATTATATGTTTTTAGGGGAATCATAATCACAGAAAAAAAGCATCAGCTGCTTCTTGAATAATTTTTTTCTTCCTTATTTAAAAAAAAAAAGATTATTGAGACCTTATTGAGATTTACAATGAGCAATTTTTAAATAAATTTTTATGGATTAAGTTTTTTTTGTTCCCACTTTATATTAGGTAGCCTTAACTACTATGTACATTGCATTTAAATGAATCATTTGGTACACTGCACTTATTGTGAACATACATGTTTTTACATTGTACTTATATTTTAAAAATATCTGCATGTAATTACATCTGTAATTATTTTCTGTAATTGCATTTATAATTACACTGTTGACTCATCCCTTACACCTTAACCTACCCTTAAACCCACCCATACCACCAAACCTGTCCCTAACCTTACCCATATCCCACCTCAATAGAAGCAAAAGTGTTTTGCAATACAATATACTTTAGTTCCAGAACTAAATGTACAGTACTAAAGTACTGAGACGATTTTGCGCAAACTATTTCCCAGTACCATTTAAAGGGTTGCATTCGCACCGACAGTGTGTACTAAGAAGTGACGTAAGCCGGTCGACAGCGACGTCATTTGTGCGTGGCGTTCAACAACAGAAACAAAGAAGAACAACATTAACAACAGGAGGTAGTTCCACTATTAGTTCTGGTACTATGAAAAGGTTCCAGAGGTGCGAAAGGCCCTAATATGAACGCCATAAGTACATTGTACTTTTTTTTTAATGTAAATACATGCCAATTAAGGCCACTTAAAGTGGGACCTTTTTTACATTAATAATATACATTTTTAACATTCAGATGACTTTTGTACATTAATATGTAGAAATTAACTTAACATTAACAGTATGTAGAATAATAAGATTATTAAATGCTGTATTGTTCATTGTTTTTAATGGCATTAACTATTTCATAAGCTATTTTTAAGATATGGAACCTTAATGTAAAATATTAACATGTATTTTCCTGGAATGCATATAATCATAGTCATTTTCACTGCTCAAACAATGCATTTTATTATAGGAACTTTGTTTGGGTAAAATTTAGAGACTGGGCCGTATACCCCATACTATAGTCTTCTATGACCATATAATTGATTCAGAAATAACATTTGTCTTCAAATGAAATCGTAATAGCAGCGATTCTGCGATGACAAAGGAACAAAAGGGCCAGAGAACTAGAGAACGTCTCACAAAACTGAGGTCAAACATCATAGGACAGCATTTCGCAGTGTGCCTTTGACTACAAACTAAATCAGTTGAATGAACTCTGTCACAGAATCAGTTGAGATGCCACCCAACCATCAGCGAGACACAATAAAAGTCACCCGCTGCTCGCGAAAAGCTTTGTCACCACGATGCAGTGTGATGAAATACTTTTCCATGCGTTAGCTGCTCAATTATGAATTATGAGCCAAATCAATTCAGATAGGTTCCAAACTCTGAACCTTCTGCTCGCTTCCATTACTGTGTGTGGGGAATGAAAAATTCATAAGGTGTGTGTTCATTCCATGCAGAAACTCTCATACATTGTGAAAACACAACTGGCAAACTCCCCCATTTCCAAACGTAAAGATTTCTTGAACAGGAAGTCTAAATCTGTAGATTAATTTGGTGATGACGCAATTGTCTCTCTAAAGACTAATTTGGGCAATGAAACTAATTATCTCTCTTGTGCCTGTAGTGTATCTGCAGTAAAATTAGCAGTAGGAGACTTACTGGAATCCCGGGATGGACAGCTATGTTGCTCCTAGAAACAATTAAACATGAAACATTTTGATAAAACATTATTTTGATAAGATGCTCTCTTAAACATCTTCAATATATGTCTCTTATATTGCATTGGGATTCACAGTAATGTAATTTAAATGCTTGTATCTGCTGGAGTAATAGTTGGTAACATGCTACTTTTACACTGTAAATTCCTCACGGGAGGAGCGCTGAATCGATGGCAGCTGTCTGAAGGACAGTGTCTAGTCTGGTCCAATGAACAAGATTCTGCCACAGAATCTCTCACTTACACAAGCGTAAGTGCTGTTTGTTGTCAAAAAATATTCTCCTTCATGTCTCAGATTAAATATTCAATACGCCTCCATTTCACTCTCACTGCTAGTACAGCTGTTGTAAATGAACCTGAACACAAGACATTTAAATAAAAAATGTATATTTACTAACATCATGATGTTCAGTTAGACACATAATAGCCTTTTGCTCATGTGGACCATCACACATTACCAGTTGTTATACTCTATACAAATCCAGATCTTTTGTAGATCGATACAAAATAACATCGTCAAACATTGTGTGCCTGTTGCTGTGTACTATGTCTTTGAGGAAATAGTTTTTTTCCAACCTCGCCTTGTGGTGAACTCAAAATAATTTATGAGTTAACCAGATACGACATTCATTGCCAATGAAAAAAAATAAAAATAAATTCAACAGACCTACCAATAACATTTCAAATCAATAAATCCTCCATTTATTCTAACTCAAGCAATAATTTTTCTACCAAATCCAAACAGAATTAAAATTTTGGTCTGTCAAGGAGAAACGTCTCAAGTTACGTATGTAACCATGGTTCCCTGAGTAGGGAACGAGACACTGCGCCAGAAAATCATAGCGAGCACTAAGTACCAACTCTACCATAGCAATGGGAGTTGCCCCTGGGACGTTAAGACGGCTGTCAGTGACATTATCCCCTATGGCCAAAGGCCTAGGCTACATACCCCAAAAACTTATCTGTTAGGGCCAGAACTCCTGGGCCTGGGGTAGAGCTCAAGGCTTGGAATCAGGAATAGATTGCTTTAAAAGGTGGAACCGGGGCTTAACCAGCTCAAGAAAGTGCACGAAGTTGCCGTGCGAAGCCCTCACCATACAGGATTTTAGAAAGAACTCAAAGTACTAGCGTGCAAACTTACCACAGTGTGGATTTTAGAAAGTGTACAAAGACTTCACGTGCACACTTACCATAACATAGATTTTAGGATACCGTTCTAAGGGGGGCAGCATGTTCCAATGCTGGAACAGCTAGCAGTAATAATGGTGGAGGAAGGGCCTAGTTCGCCTGATGCTGCTGGTTCCAGGTGCTCTGGAAAAACAGAGAACTCGATAACGCGTAACCCTTACCATACAGATTTCAGAAAAGTGTGCAAAGTATAACGTGCACACTTACCACTATGTGGATTTTAGAAAGTGCGCAAAGTGCTCCAGTGCCGTGCCGGGGGCCTGATGATCAAGAAGGCCTATTATTATTATTATTATTATTATTATATTATTATTATTATTATTATTATATTATTATTATTATTATTATTATATTATTATTATTATTATTATTATATTATTATTATTATTATTATTATATTATTATTATTATTATTATTATATTATTATTATTATTATTATTATATTATTATTATTATTATTATTATATTATTATTATTATTATTATTATATTATTATTATTATTATTATTATAAATAATTGTTATTATTAGGCTATTATTATTATTATTATTATTATTAGCCTATTAGAAAATCTCTTTATTTCTTTTTTGTTCGTATTTCGATTTGTTGTTAAATCAAACTTCAGTCATTCAAATAAAGAAATATTAAACCCAGAGTCGATTATTCAAAAATAACCGTTTTGATCTGATCATAGCCTAAACGAGTCATGGGTCTGAGTGCAGTTATTGGATAGCACTATATTGTAGACAGATTGGAGATTAATCCTAATAAACATGCTGCTAAAATTAAAACCATTTAATTAAAATACATTTAAAACAGTGTATTTCAATAATTTCAGCAGCGTGCATATAGTCGTTTATGTCAGACTGTGGCGACAGCAGCGCGGACAGTCACTTAGCTGACTCACATATACCATATATCTATAATAACGGGAAAACATATAGTTTTTATGACATAATATGTCGTTATTACGAGAAAACATATGTCGCTTTAATGAGAAAAGATGTCGTTTTAACAAGATAATTGTCGTATTAACGACATCTCGTTTTTATGAGAAAATATGTAGTTTTAACGAGAAAACATTTCGTTATTACGAGAAAAGATGTCGTTAAAACGACATAACATCTCGTTATTGCGAGAAAAGATGTCGTTTTAACGAGATAATTATGTCATATTAACAACATAACATCTTGTTTTTATGAGAAAAGATGTCGTTTTAACGAGGAAACATCTCGTTAAAATGACATAACATCCCGTTATTACGAGAAAAGATGTCGTTTTAACAAGATAATTATGTCGTATTAATGACATAACATCTCGTTTTTATGAGAAAAGATGTCGTTTTAATGAGAAAACATCTCGTTATTATGAGAAAAGATGTCGTTTTAATGAGAAAATATGTCGTTAAAACAACATAACATCTCGTTATTACGACATAATTGAGTGGGGAAAAAAATATGTGTGTGGCAGCAATGCGTCACCGTAATAATTAACTAACACTTTAATACACTTAAATACATTAACTAACATTAACTAATGGAACCTTATTGTAAACATCTCGTTTTTATGAGAAAAGATGTCGTTTTAATGAGAAAACATCTCGTTATTATGAGAAAAGATGTCGTTTTAATGAGAAAATATGTCGTTAAAACAACATAACATCTCGTTATTACGACATAATTGAGTGGGGAAAAAAATATGTGTGTGGCAGCAATGCGTCACCGTAATAATTAACTAACACTTTAATACACTTAAATACATTAACTAACATTAACTAATGGAACCTTATTGTAAAATGTTACAATTATTTGTTATTAAAGCATACATTCACAAAAACACTTAAATTAAACAGAAAAGCAAGCAGGTGCATGATTTGGCATGGCAGCCAATACAAATAATTAATAAACGTTTCCTTACCTAAATCCTGCGTTTGTGCAGGACACAATCACTTTGTGCTTCTGAAATTAGGCTATTATCTTTTTCTTTATAGTGTGCTAGTTAGCTATCTCTGTGTCGTACGTGGCTGCTTGTCAAGCATGAAAACCAAACGTTTTATTTAAATTCTAAATATATTATCATATACAGCATGGAAAGAGCGCTCCCTTTAAATTTATTAAAAACTGTCACTCATTCATCACGATCTCACAAAGTTACGTTTTAACCAAAGAATGTGACCACACAATGAAACTTTTTTTTTTTTTATATGAAGTTACGAGCATGATAGAACTCAGCACAGTTTCTTAATTTGGGTGAGCTGGTGTTCCTGTTCAACCGGCAGCCTGGAAGAAGCATGCTTCTTCCAAATCCGCTAATTAACGACGAGAAGGGTGTCAGAGTGTGAGTATCTCTCACTGTTCCTCGCCGCAGACACGTAATGGGATTCTGCAGGATGGGTGGGGGGAAATGCGGAGGGAACCAGCCGCCACATGCCAATGATGTCATCTCACAGCTCCGCTGTCAGACGGCGCGCTGTAGGACATTCGATCTTTGATTCTCATCTCCATTTCAGCCTCCCGTCACACCGTTTCTTATCGGAAATCCGTCACTGTCCGACACCTCCTGCTCCCCGTCTCCCTTGCCGAGGGTCGAGACTTCGCTCCGCAGAGGGCTATCCTTTTGTTTACATAACAATTCCTACATCACCTTTGAGCCGAGCGCCGTCCCAGAATGCCAATGCTAGTCGATAAGCCAGCTTGTCTGAAGCGAGATTCAATTAAAAGGAAATAAAAGGGTGTCCTTCAGGATGAGTGGAGATAACGAATTGGAGAACCTCAGCTGACTTGCTTTGTTTGCTTAATTAAGGATGACCTCATCGCTAAAAATGGCTCCCGCTTCCCCTGGTGTCACGAGCGGAGCCATCAGCAGATTAGAGTACAGGCAGCAAGCCAAGTTTGGCTTCTTTATTCAGCACACACACATTCGCCCGCACGTCTGGGGTTAATATTTTCAAATGAACACTCGAAATACATTATTTAGGTAGCACTTTACAGTAATTAACTAACATTAACTAATCTAACCTTATTGTAAAGTGTTATAATTATTTGTTATTAAAGCATATATATGTTCACAAAAACACTTAAATTAAACAGAAAAGCAAGCAGGTGCATGATTTGGCATGGCAGCCAATACAAATAATTAATAAACGTTTCCTTACCTAAATCCTGCGTTTGTGCAGGACACAATCACTTTGTGCTTCTGAAATTAGGCTATTATCTTTTTCTTTATAGTGTGCTAGTTAGCTATCTCTGTGTCGTACGTGGCTGCTTGTCAAGCATGAAAACCAAACGTTTTATTTAAATTCTAAATATATTATCATATACAGCATGGAAAGAGCGCTCCCTTTAAATTTATTAAAAACTGTCACTCATTCATCACGATCTCACAAAGTTACGTTTTAACCAATGAATGTGACCACACAATGAAACTTTTTTTTTTTTTATATGAAGTTACGAGCATGATAGAACTCAGCACCGGACGAAAAGAGGTGAGTGCGTGGATTCCAACCTAAACACATCTGATTGGCCATTGCGTTGTAGAAATCAACAAACATGTCTGTGATAGGCTACTTTTCTCCCCTCTGCGAAATGCATTGTAAAATAATTTGACGCTTTCCAAAACAGAAGGGCAGATACACTGGATTGTTTGCCAAATCTATTACGAAGAAAACAGATCCTAGACAAGGAGTTATGAGCAGCTTTTCCATCTAAAAGCAATCAGTTAGACTATTTTACACTATGAGTTAGACTACTAGACTACCCCCAACTGCTCCCCGGGCACCGCAGCAAAAATGGCTGCCCACTGCTCCGGGTGTGTGTTCACGGTGTGTGTTGGATGATCAGCTGTGATGTAACGTGACTCTGGATGATCAGCTGTGATGTGACGTGACTCTGGACGAACAGCTGAGACGTGACGTGACTCTGGACAAACAGCTGAGGCATGACGAGACTCGATCAGCTGAGGCGTGACGAGACTCTGGAAGATCAGCTGAGACGTCGATCAGCTGTGACGTGAAGTGACTCTGGAACAGCAGCTCTGACTTGACTTGACTCAGGAATGGCAGCTGAGACATGACGGAGCGTAGTTGTGGCCGCCATTTTGTGAGTGTGAATTGGTGAGTCCGCCATCTCAGTCACAGACGCGGTGTCGCGTTCCTCCTCCACGACACCCACAGTGAATGAAGAGCCAACACACAACAAAGCATAGTCCATAAACTGACAGAGTGATGAACGCGGACCCTCGCATCTAAGCTTAGACTTAAGTGGTTGATTAATGCCTATCAAAAAAAACTATCAACACACAGTCCGGTAAATCAGAGTAATATGCAATGGCTAGATACTCTTGAATATAGTCCTCGAGCGATCACGTGCCCTGCTCGAGGGCTATAACAGTCTTGCAATGTCCATACCTGGCCAATGTTCATCCGAGAAGCTGCTGGATCCTTGTGTGGCCGAGTATTCTGTAACGGGGCGACTGAGATGAGAAACGTGTGGATCCATGTGCAACGCTTTATTCCAAAACATAGTCAAAACAGGCAAGGGTCAGACAATGGCAAACATGTACTTAGAGTACAAGACAGAAGAGTGATCCAATAAACAGGCATAGGTTGATTGACGGCGAACATAATCCAAAGGATGAGGCAAGCGAATAATCCACAGACAGATACTAATCCAGGCGAGGTTCGAACAGAATCCAAACAACAAGACGAGAGAGAAATCCAAGACAGGCAGGTTATCAGGAACAGACAATCAGGCAAAACTAGAAACAGGACAAGAAATAGGAACTAAACTAAACTCAGACAGGATACTGGCTCCGTAAAGTGCTACCACTAGGAGACTGATAAACGTAGACAATACTCGGCGATTAGAGAAGGATTTGAGTGGACGTTATATAGTGTGTGTGTGATTGGCTGCAAGTGGGTCCAATCAGTGCAATGGAGCATGGGAAATGTAGTCCAGGGTGACGTGCAACAGTTTGTGTGGTGTGAGAGTCAATGTAATCAGAAGGCGACCTCTGGTGGCGAGTGGACGGAAGACCACGGACTGGATTCGTGACAGATATAGTAGGTATTATACATATTTGTAAAGAGTATTATTCCTCTTCTAAAATGTTTCACTATAAAAGAGAACATTTTTAAAGAAAAAAAAAAAGTATCTAGTGTCTAATTGCTTAAATGACTGTTCCTCACACAAAACTATCAAATAAATGTATACTGAATACAGTAGCAAATTTATACATTTGTCAGGAATTTTTATCCAAAGCAACTTCAAGCAACTTGCATTCAAAGTATATCTTATTAAATGGATGCATTTAATGGCAATCAAGACATTTGTGTTTTTAGTACCATGCACAACGGGTTTATCTATAGGACATATTTTTTTTGCTCATTTTCATACAATTATGATAAGGAACTGAAGCTTTAAAAAGGATGCAAAAGCACTGTGAAGTGTTATAAAGCAACTTTTGCACTATATTTCAAAGCCATGCAATAGCTTAAACAGAATTTAGGCTGTTATTTGCAGGCAGTCTTCTTCTTCAGTAGGTTGTTAACGGCTGTGACAGATTCAATGAGTAACAGACATACTTGTTTAATTTATAAGGACCACTTTTGAGATATTTTTATGGTACTTTTAGTTATTTTGTCATTTCTCATTCACTGCATTATACTAGAAAGAATGGCCAGGATTCATCTTCTGTGTTCCACGGTAGAAAGAGAAAGTGATATAGGTTTGGAACGACATGAGGGTGAGTAAATGGTGAGAGATTTTTTTCATTTTTGGGTGAATTACTCCTTTAATATTTAACCACACTCCTGAAATATGAGAGGACAGAGAAAGTTGCCTGATACAAAATGCCTTTTACTTTCATCTAAAGTACATTTTTATTACAAAATTGTTTCAAACACATAAAACAGAACAAAATGTGATATTTGACGTTTGGGAAAAATGGTGCCATTATCATTAAAGTGAAAGTGCTGTGGGTAGAGACACCACAATGAGAGCGCTGTAACTGTGAGCTTCAGACAAACAGACGAATCTGCCATAGTCACACAGAGTTCATTCTGACATCAGGGAAATATGGAAATCTGAAAAGGCAAAAGCAAGAAAAAAACTGTGTCTGATGGAAAACTATCTGAAAGAGTCAGAAATGTCAAAATCCACTAAAACTAGCAAGTCTTGTGTCGGTCTCAGATACCTCCAGCTCGAAGCGAGAGAGCAAGAAATAAAGGGAAAGAGAGCGCAAAGAGAGGCCTCTGTGTTTGCTAAAAAGCAAAGGCGTTTACGGCTTTTCTCCGTCAAAACGCGCTCATTCCTCTGTGTGCGCGAGTCAGGGTTTAGAGGATCAGAGATCTCGGGATAATGAACGTGGGAGTCTCTCGCAGGCACCATTGTTCTAGCGGAGAGAAGAAGTTCCTTGCATCACCCATCACTTGTACTAATTGAAACAATTTTCGCTGGCAGCACTTCTTCTCCTCACCCCTCCCTTTCCATCCACCCAGCCTCCACCCAGACAAAAGTGACAGTGTGCATGCTGGGGGGCTGATGAGAAAGAATCTGACTCCCAGACTGATCTCTGACTAAAGTATGAAGGGTAAAGGCAGCATTTACCAAAGGTTTTGGCTGGTTAGCATGGTGTAGTTAACCCCTGCTGGTAGCTGCTGTAACTGCACCATTCAGCGGGCAAAAACGTATCTGATGTAAGAGCTGATGCACACAATAATTTGTTAACATGATGTCCCCCTCAGAACTGAAACAGAAGTCCCTCAGTGTCATGTTGCTCTCAATATAATAAATATTCTAATGCATAAAGGTTTTCATGAAGTTATATGAAATAATTGTTTAGATTATATGTACATTTCTTCATTATTCACCAACCTATAGGACAATAAAACAATTTATTTAGTCTGAATTCATAATGTGTTGCTATTATGGCAATTCTTCATTTATTCTTCATCTTCAATAAAATATTATAACATATAATAGAATTGATTAAACTATATAATAAAATTGAGATGTCTCTTTAATAGATTCTGTCACTTTACTTAAAAATACTTTTTTTGCATATTAAATTTTACATAGAACATTAGAACAATATTTAGTTGTTTAGTTAGTTATATCTTTTAAAAAAAATCAATGAAGTTAGATGCATTTTAAATAATCAGAAAAAGAAAAAAGCATTTGGGGTAAGTTTAGCCTGTTGGAGCCCCTATCACGATTTTCAATTTTGTGCAATAACTTAATTAACTGAAATTATTTCTCTTAATAAAATATTGGATGATGCTTTGCCATCATGATTGGAAATGAATGGACTGGGGGGCAAAAATGTCAAAAATAAAATGCAAAAAAAAAAGTTTCTTTCTCTTCTGCTTTCTGTATATATTTCTTCCCCAGTTTAAATAGCCATTTTGTTTTTTCATGCAACTAAAATAACCAATGTAAAGTCTTGCTTTTTAAAAATGAGTAAAAAAGCTATTTGATTTTGTCTGTGAAGCCAGAATATGACGTGCTTTCCCCCAATACAATATTTTTTTGTATTGTAATAAATACATGCACAAATGTATTGTAATAATCAACATTGATAATCATATATTATTACAATATTATTACAATATTAAGAGTAATAATTAACAATAATAGTTTTTGTCATAATACTGCAGACCTAACCTGTAATGAGTTTGTGTTTCATAATTTAAATACATTATGTATACTATTTACATCAAGTGTAAATAGTCTAAATAAACATAAATGTCATGTCAGATACAGCTTCTGTTCCACCTTAGCAGTGTAAACATGGCTTTTGTTGATGCTGATAAAATGATAAAAATAACAGTGTATAGCTTTCTATTTGGTAAAGTAACTGGTTAAATTTAAGTATTTGACATAAAATACAACATAGATACATATTTTTTTATATAAATTAATCAAAAAAATCACTCTTGTATAAGTAAAAATGACCCTGCAAAACAATTTTGGGGGCAAATATTGCCCCTTAATGGAAAAGGTCATTTCTGACCATGCTATGCATACTCAACTAAACTGTATGTTAAAGTTTAGCTGTAAAAGCACACTGTTCATGTTACAGTGTATGCAAGGAGGAGTAGATAAGGTTAGAAGATAATCCAAGAAGAATGTAATCCAAACATAACACAGTAGCAAAGACAATTAACGACAAGGAACTGAATGCACACACGGCAATATATACACTGGGATAAAAGGAGAACCATGCATTATAGACTTCGATGACATTTACCAAAAAACAGGCAACTGTTTCTTTTCATGCCCCTATTAGTGTTTTTGGTTTAGGATTCTTTGAGAAAGTAAGGGCAGAAGAGAAAGAGAGAGATCAGTGTTAACCTTGAAAGACTGAAAGATTTCCTCTGCCACTATGATGTTCTATATAAAAAAGCAAGCTTAAATAAAGAGTTGTGTGTGCTCTACTGTCCCATACCATTTAAGTCAAAAGCTGCTGATATGATATACAGAACAATGATGGCAGCGTATCTCTACCTCTACCCCATGGGCAACAACGTTATGAGGAAAGTCTTACAATGAAAGTTAAAGCAAGAAGGCCGTAGACTCTGGATTACCAATGACATAACATGAAGAACTGTAAGTCAGCAGCATGACACCTTGTTTTTGCCCACTATTGTCTGTTTAGCCCAAACACCAGCCTCCCATCTACAGAGAGGATCACAAAGAGGCGGGAAAAACACAACTGTCAGGCTTAGGCGACAAAGCTTTTTACCTTCGTGCCTATTCCCTAAAAACCAGACTTTAGGAGGTAAGAAACGAGGAAAGCGAAAGAAAAGAAATGAGTGCGAGAGAGGAGAAAACAGAGAGGGGCAGAGGCTCACACACAGACAGCTTACAGGGGATACAAACCCAAAGATTATGTTAATCTTCCCCCCTTTGTCCCTCGCGAAATGTTTTCATACTATGCCTTTTATCTGTGGAGGAAGGGATGTGAACCTCTTCAGTGGGTTACAGTGGGCACTTTCTGTGTGGTTTCTGGGTAATTAGCACCAGTAGCAGAACCTTTCTTCTGCTCTGCTCAAGCTTATGGTCTTCTTAGGGCCAGCAACAGAGGATTTAGCTCCTCAACCCTTCAGTGGGAGTTTTTCCCAGCCTGGGTCCAGTCACACCAACCATCTGTTAGCACTAGCAGGATCAAAACCTTTCAAAGCTCTCGCCAGTTCTGACAATGAAATGGACAGCTTAAGTTTAAACAGGTGACTGAATTCATTAGGCAAAATTAGGAGATGACACTCCCGTTGAAATTTTACTCATAGAAAGTCGGGATTTGTACGAATTATTTGGATGTTGCAGATTAGTTATAAAATGATGGTTTTCCATTGCTAAATCTCACTATGTCTGGTTCTGATCGATGAGAAATACGAGTATCATATATAAGAATCACAAACCTCGTATGGCCATAGTGAATCTGATTGTGCTAATTCTGCATGCCTGTAAATGCGACAGGTGCTCTGACCCCAATAATTTTTCCCAGGGTGAGGCTCTCGAAGAGAAACTGACCACCACCACTGCTCACAGGCAAGCTAAATGCCAGGCAATCCCACATCAGACACACACCCCCCAGCTTACACCCATCACGGTATCAAGGGCCTTTCAGCCAGAGGTCAGAGGTGCTCTTCAGATAAAGAGGCATACAAGAAGATCACTAGGGCCTAACCCTCTGACTCAAATCAGAGGTGAAGAAAAGAGTGAAAATGATACATTTCTCAGGCACAATGTGAGCTCTAACGGTTCTTCTTCAGGAGTTCATATTGTCTACTTCTGCCTCTTGTGATGTTTTCTCTTTGGCTTAATGTTATTTCAACGATGGCTCTTCTCTTCTCTTCTCTGCTCTCCAAAGGTTGAAGCCCATTTTTTGGGCCTGAGCTGTTTCTGACTGTCTCTGTCACGGGTGCTTTGTTTTACACAGGGCTTCCAGCAGAAGTGTTAAAGCAGAGGGTGGGGGCTGCATCAAAGCCAGAGAGAGATGGACTCAACACTTGTGGATTAAGTTCTTCTGCATGATAAAGTAGCTACCTAGGGGTGGTATTAATATGTGAAAGAATGTTATTGAGAGGGAATAAAGTGTTAAAAAAGCCCTGTCATTCTCTTCATAATGTCTTAATCCCGCAGCCAACACAGAGGCCATGGGCCGGAGTTTGCGCTAATCACGGCAATGCCCATCTGTATTCCCTGTCCTTTAAGCTATTTAAACTCTGCCTGGATTCAATTATTAGCCCTGAGAGAGCAAGATGGCATATTAAGTTATGTGAAAAGGGATTCGGTGGGGACGCAAAGAAATCCCCGCTTTAAAGCGGAGAGGCGTCAACGCCACCAACTTAAGTTGAGCAAAACTGATTAAACACATAGTCTACGGCGCTGAAAAATCACGTGAAAATGAGCTAAGGATAGGAGGAGTATTGCTGACAAAGCATCATCTAAACTGCTAATCATCAAGCGTAGCGTTAGTTCTGGCAGGTCACGTTAGTCAAGCTCGCATCAGCTGACCTTCAGCTGATCCCCTTCTACCTATGGGACTACGACACCTATCTAAGCATTCATATATAAGGTCCCTCAATATTATCAGCAGTTTTCGCATTGCTAAATAGCTAATTACCCTCCTCCATCCCCAACTCCTCCTCTGTCAGTCGGGATTCAGCCTTCTGATTCTCCTTGAATCAGACTAATTCTAAAATGTGTACATAAAATGATTGAGTGTCTCCGTCTGCCGCAGCTTGGTGTCATTAACTCCCGCGTGAAGCATGACCGCTCCCGTGCTCTCGTCGCCCTTCAGGATCGCGGGTATCTGCGCAGAAACATCGAGAACGCGAGCACCAGGGAAACAGTGAGTGTGCACTTTACCTTCAGCTAACGTAGCACGGACGTGCCGGACGATGGAGTCTCCGATGATCACAGCGTCGCGTTCCGTCTCGCCGAGGGGAGCGAAGCGGTTCCGGGTGGAGATCTCGAAGACCGGAGGCGGCGGAGGTGGAGAGGTTGTCACCCGGGGCCTGGCTCGCGTCTTCCGTGGCAGGTGCACCCAGGGTCCGTGGTGTCCCGGCACCGGCGTGAAGGACATCTGGGAAGATCGCGTCCTGGGTGCACCGGGCCTGTGCAGAGAAACACACGGAGTAGAGATGGTGGGCGAGTTAGCAGCGGGCTGTATACTTACCTCGGACTTGTGAGCGTCAGCCTGGGATGATTCCAGCACGGCTCTCCGCTCTCTCAGCTGGGTCTGCCTCTCCACCAGGTCGCGGATCTGCTTCTCCACGGCCTCCAACGTGTCCTCACCTGCACTCAAAGGTAGACACACATCCGCCATTAAAGCAAGTAACAGTGAGTAAAACAATGTTATTGTGTGTGAATAGAGTATTAGCAATGTAAGCGAGATTAGCGGCAACCACGCTGGCGATGCTAGCGGGCTATTTGCTAATAGCGTACTCGGGAAATCAAAATAAAACTAGTGATGACAAGGCGCTTTGATTGTTTTTGTTGTAGAATACGATCGGGGATATATTCACACGTTATAGAAACTAAAATTATGGTGCATAAAATAGACGATAAAGAATAAACTTGACGGAGCTCAAACTCAAAACACACGGCAGCAACAAACAGGAAGTGATCTGCAATACATTTATGTTAGTTCTGTTCTGTTTACCCTGGGGGGTTATTGCTGCTCTCCCTGCTCTCATCCATGCTAGGCTTCATGGAGTTCTTACCCAGAA